>NC_068357.1:58481653-58617022 GCF_020536995.1 Dreissena polymorpha | reverse complement strand
TTAAAATATAGTGTTAAAATAGCATACCATAATAAGCTACCAAATACATTTTTCAAACAAACAGCATACACAATATGGCACCATGAGTGTAATATATTTATTGTATTTATCCGACGAGAATGTGAAAAGTGTAAAATAATATAAACATGTACAATACTATGTATAAAGGCATTTCCTACTCATGGTGAAAGTTAGTTCATGTATAACAGTATTACACATTACACACGCTGTGCGTATCACCAGTATAGTGTCACTTTTGTGCCCAACAATCAGCCTGCCAGTACATGCACTGTAGAATACAGAATCTGGACGAAACTAACCATCCTTCTCGGAAGCCAGCTTTACCACTTCCTCGCTCACCATCGACTCGTACCAAGTTGTTTGAATATTATCCACAAGCCAGCAGCTGACCTGAATCTGACACGTGTACAGCTGAAGGACCACAAAGTGTAGGATTTTCCAAGGTTGATAGGACATTCCCATCCATAGGCATGGTAATGAGTGCTGTGATGGAAGCTGGTCACATACAGCCGTAATCCACTCACTGTACACTTGTACACTGAAATTTATCAATACATTGAAGTATATCGTAACAAATGAATCTGGTTTATAATTTGCTCGAAACACGCTACATACACGATAAAATGATGTATATATCGAAATCTTTGGAAATCATTTGCTTCACTTTTTCAGTAAACACCCATAAACACTGAACATTAACGAATGGTTCGTTTAATATTTCGAAAAATAAAAAAAACACATACAAAATCAATGTTCCTTATAGCAATAACCAACATTTCAACGCCCGATATGATCTGGTAACATAGATTTATACAAGATAAACGTGCTCATTTTTTGCTTTTTTGTGGGGCAATATATTTAACCAATATACTTAACACATGTTCATTTACCATGTTAGGTTCGTGTGACGTATGCATATCTATCGTTGCAGGAATTGTGCCACAACAAAAAAACAAGCATTTTGTATCTCGTTAAATCGTTGTTGCCATAACACATCTAGCGTTAAATTTTAGCTATAACTATATGGTACACTGATTTTGTATTGGTTAACTTTTTCGAAATATTTTGCAAAATATTAGTTGATTTCGAGTATTTATGTTTCTTTCATATAATCGGGAAATACAATTAGAAATTGATAAACTGTAGACTTAAATACTGGTTTATTTTCATTCCCGGCAGAGCACAATATTTCTATTAATGTAATACACTTTGACATTTATATTAGACATAGGTGTCGTGAAGAACGTAATTCATCGAGCCTTTAAACAGTCCAACAAAAAACACATTTGTACTTATCTCAACACGAGTCACATACATGAAGCAAATAGCTAAAAGTTGTATGAACAATACTGAAATATATCGTTTTACATATCAATTTGTCAATTCATTGTAAAAAAATATGTTTCTCGGCCAGATTCGACTGGTTCTAACTTTTGGCGCAAAACCACATGTATAGTGTAATTGATGTTAGATTTCTCAGAAATCACTGATTACAAAGAAGATACTTCGACAATTAGCATTAAACGCGGTTCAGCCCGTCGGTATGTTTGATTCTCATATGATAACCATTGTAATCAAAATCGACATTGATGGACGTTTGGCAACAAATCAAATTTTATGTTATTAAATATCATTCTTCTATATTCAGCTTTAACAGTTGAAATAACAGTTAAGGTTAAAGTTGACATCCGCCTACCTTACGTTTAAGTAGAATAGTTGGGATGAGCGCGTATTGTTTACAACTTTAGTACAAATTGTGTGTTTTGTGTTTTTTAATGATGATTCAGGTTAAAAAGTCAACACAAGGTGGATAAAATACATTCAAATCAATTAAAAGCTGACAATATGTGGTCAACAACTGATTGAAATAGTTAATGCGCTTCAACGACGAATAAACACAAATACATTGTAAAACAAACACTCGTTAAAGTAAAATAAATACTCGAAGTCAACGAATATTTCGTACAATATTTCGTAAAATCAATCAAATCAATATGTGCCTTATAGCAATAGCCACACTTTGAACGCTAGATCTGGTATGGTAACATAGATTTAACGAGATACAAAATGCTCGTTTTTATTCTTTGTGGCACACTATATTCAATTTTAGTTTTCCGCAATGCATTTTAGTACAGGTACAATTCCTGCCAATGTAGTAATAACAGTAAAATAGTAAATCCTATACCTAATATTTAAATACCGTGATTAAGTTATTAAACAACATTACAAAGACTTTAACCAACAATATAACACGACAGCGATTCGGCTACCGCTCCTAGCACTATGCTCGGAATCAGTAAATCTCTGAGCGTAGGTTGTAGACAGAGCAAGTTTGTTTGTGACTTTTTATCAAAAAATATTTTTTTTAGGAGACACAGATTACCACAGAAACATTTTATATAAAAAGGGTATTTTTGAGTCAAAAAGGGCATAAGTACGCTACAGCGGAGAAAAATAATTAATTGATATGATGAACATGATAGGGTCATGGTTATGTAACCAACGTAAGCGATCATAAACGACGTTCGCTTGTAAAGATAGTAAATATACGTGCATGTACGTTCACTATTAAATATATAAAAGTATTCTTAACCGTTTTTTAGCTTCTTAGTTTTAGTTAATCGGTTGATAACGATGAAAATAAAAGGTAACCGGTTATAGTGTACTAACCTGTGTTATTCCTACTGTTATATACTGGTAGTATAAGAACATTGGACTATAATATATTAAGACGGTCAACAGACCAATGGACTATCACTCACTGTTTTACAAACGCAACAACGTGCGATGGCACGGTAACAGTACTACCAAAATACAAATAGATACCTCGAATCAGACGACGAAAATCGTAAGAATTATATAAACATTAAAATGGACACTACATCAAAAAAGTGTATAAACCAAAACAGCAAAATACTTCCCAAGCACCAAAGCATGTATACATGTATTTATTTTGATGCAGAGGAACAACGCTCAAGTGCAAGTGTGTTTTGTAAAAACGTCATTGATATGGTGTTGATTGGTGTTGTTGTTGTTTTTTACCATGGCTCACGCAATCGTCGACCAGATTTAAAGAAAATTTCTTATATATTATTTTTATTTCATACAACTCGCAGACAGACAACATTTACAATTTTGCGGATGCAGTAGATTGTTGCTGAGCTCAAGTCTGGCATAATAATAAAAAATGAATTATATTCTCGACCTCGAGTTACCCACAAGTGTTTGTTCACCATATATCTCGCAGTTTAAGAGCTGAAGGTTTGCGTTAATCCATATTTGAATAAACGATCAAAGAGAGAATAGAGCTAAATGACATTTTTTCCTGGATCACACTGACTGATCGGGAATTCATACTTATCGCCTACTCGGTTGTCCGACATATAGCGTTAGTTTCGACATTTAGCATCAGTATTGCAACATTTTAAGGAAAATACGACGAATAGTGTCGATGACACATGATCGCTGCTACAAGTACAAGAAGAATGTCAACGTTGAACGTAACTAGCGAGCAAATAAAGGTTAGATAAGTGTTTTGATTGTTAATTACGACAATTGTATATGAACCAATGAGACACATTATATGTGTATATATTTATAATTTTGCAAGGCATATTTACATTGCAAAACAATATAATTATGATCGAATTAAAGATTTGTCAATGAAATTATGCTAATAAGGAAATATTATGTAACCATATGTGTTCACGATGCCAATTAATATAGGATAAACAAAACCGCATAATGGGAAACAGGGGTAAAACGGTCGCACATTTTTTCATCTAAATAATAGCGTCCTTCGCGACAGTTGCTGCATTTTAATAGGCTTATCGACGGCTTATATGCACGATAGTTTAACAGATTACAATAAATGACATATACAAAATTTAAAATAATGATAGATTTTTATTCATAGTCACTAAATTTAGCATTTAAATGTTACATTGTTTCCCGCGGCACAGTTCGCACGCAGGCGAAAGAGATATAAGATTATTATGATGATCGTTCACTATTCGTATGCAGATTATTAAGAACGGTTCTGTATTGATGTTAAATTCCCATTGATGTGTTAGATTTGTTAGATTTGTTTTAAAGAGAATTTCGAATTTCTCTGTATCGATCTATGCTAGCATACGTCTGTAATGATTTAGTAAAGAGACTTAATTCCAGAGAATTAACCATTTAAGCTTAATAACCGGAAAAAGTTGTTCTAACCGGTATTTGACTTCGGTGCATGTGGATCAAACGCCTTAACACATTGGGTCTTTTCTGTATGTACTACTAATAAAAAAGTGTTTAGCTCATTTACAATCTACTAACGTTAGCAACCAGTGAACGCACCATTAAACATATTCGTACGGAGAGTTAACACGATTAAATTATCCACATTTTATTCCTCGCAATCGTAAACAAACATAATATGACCGATTAATATAACATACAATTATTAAACAATTATTTCTCTTTCACTGATACGTTTACTCGTACATTTTGTACGACCAAAATTGTGTTTGTGTGTCTTTATAAACGAAAATACTCAGAAAAAGTGTCTTGTGTACATAAAGGAGTTTTCTGCTGTACATCACACACTTATTTGCAATTAAATGACACTTTGATTTCCTTTATTTTCTGGTTCTACTCCTACTGAACTTGTCTTCAAGTTTTTATTTATCAACGTTTTTCTGGTATGAAAAACTATAATACGATAGTACATACTCGCTTTAAGAAAACCATACTAATCATTTCTTATAGGTTTCTAACCGACTCGACTCCAAACCCCGCATAGAAGTCTGTCAAATATGCTGATCATTATTTGTGCTGACAATATATGTACAGGCGTGAGAGACCTACTTATATTGATTAAAGACACCTCATCTCAACCAAACTTTTATTTTAGACGCGGATCGCCTTTTTATCGGTTACTCGTTTTATTAAACTTTGAAAATAAATCAAAAATAATTAAAAAGCGTCAATTAATCAAATGGAATAAAAGTCGATTCAAAATTGGTTTGTGCATAATATTTATTTAATTTATTAATACTATGGCTTTATTATAGTTTTCGATCGTGCCTTTTGGTATAGTTTCACTAAATATGATTTCAACATACGAATCGTCATACTGAATTTGTGAGCGGAAAGTTTATTTCCATTGCATTGGTAAGCACCACGATGCAAGTAACGGTCATAATGTACTAAATATTTTCCCTATATAATTCAATGTTTAAGTCACACATTTAAGAGAAAATATATGCAAAATTTTGAACATAGAGACCCCATAAAATACTTTTTCTTAAAAGCCATTCTAAGCGGAATCGATATATGCAATGAAACACTGGACTATTGTTAAAAGCTATGTCGAAATAGAAGTAAACAACTATTTGAACGGGTTAATGGGTTCTTTGAGCACACATTGTTGCGATTTTAGATGCTCAAGACGAGTTTTTGTACGATTGTTTATTATTTTCCTCTGAAAACGCAGTTTTTTTTTCTAAAAATTCGCTCCTAAATTGAAACTGACCGAAACGCATAATATCCCGCCCAAAAATGGTGATTTCATGAAAATACAGATCCTTTGTGACTGGGCTTGGTTTGCGCAATGTCATAATATACTAAATATTTTTCCTTTATAATTCAATGTTAAAGCGACAACTTTAAGCAAATATAAATGCAACATTTTGCACATAGAGACACCTATAACCATACATTTTCTTAAAGCAATTCTAAGCCGAATCGATTTATGCAATAAAATAAATAAAGTAACCTAAACATATTTTTAAATAAACCACCGATCAGTCGGAAATAGAAAGTTTGACGGCATCTTCGCACAAAGACAATAGGTAAGACCGTGATGTTTTAAAGGCACATTCTAACATATTTGTCACCTCTAATTGCATGATAATTTATTTAAAACCGTGTTCATTTTTCGTTCATAAACTTGCTTAGCGAACATTTAAACAGGTATTCAAGAATTAAAATTCAAAAGTCTTAGAGAGAGACACGTTATTATGTGTGCATTACATAAGTACAGATAAAATGGATAATTATACTAATAGAAGAAATTCGGCTTACACATAATTCTGAATAAAATTGCGGTATGATTTCTGCAAACTGTACCAATATAGAACTTATTGTAAGTATTGCGTTACATATTATTGTTTCTTCATAATACGTGTAATTAATGCTATGTAGTATCACAAGCGTCTGAACAGTACAAATTGTTGTCAGCGAAATAAGACAGCATTCATTCAACCGTTTTAGAAATTCAATATTTCAATTTAGAAAGCGTACCTGTGAATCCTTCTGAAATATCTTCGTAGATCTTCTTTACTACCTGACCATCCAATCTGTATTGGTAAAAGGCTTTACCTGATGAAACAAACACAGTCCCTTTAGAATATGCGATTCCGTTACATTTATGTTAAAATGTAAGTGTCCTGCCTAACATTACTTGTTGACAGTGAGGAACTGGATCATGCTTGCTTCACGATATGTAACAGCGAACTCAGTAGGACTGAAACTGCACATGTCTTTTGGCTGGCTTGATAGGTCTGTGTGAGCGACAACTTTGTATTGCATATCAATCAGCTTCATTTTGATGTTTTCATAATGCGCCAAAAGGAGCTCTCCACTAGAAAGTTCAATTATGCCACTTATATCACAGGTTCCTCTATCTGATGGCAGTTTGACACTGAGAAGCATTTTATCTTTACAATGAAATATCTCGCCCGACAAACATATTTCTAAATTTCGATTTAAACCTTCTACATTACCCAGGACACCGAGGCCTGATAAAAGTTTCTCAACATCGGGATTACCTTCAAAAGTCATATCAACATTTCGGTTGGCAGATAATTCCTTTAATATTGTGTGCTTGTTTGAAATCATTTCGGTGAGTTTAGAATGTGCAATAAATATATTTACGTTGGGCCTGCCACAGTCGAAATCTTTAATTGCTTCCTGCATACTTTTGAAGTCTTCCTTAAGCTTTGAGCATTTCCATATGCCGGATTTTAAAGGGTTTCTTAATGTAATAAGCAGCGTGTCCAGAGACTGTATAGTATTTCCCTCCCGATGGTCCAACAAGTCGTTCATTTTCATGCGGAATAGTTGAATTTCTGTATGCGCTCTGCCACGTGCCTCTTGCAGTTTCTGCATGCATTCGTTAGCCATGTCGATTTGTGTACCCACTTTCTGCTGTTCCGAGACAAGGGTTGTGGCTAATCGCTGAAAATCTGACTGATTCATCGTATTTGCCTTTTACGCTGTCTGCACTATCTTGTTGCATTTTCTGAAGAACAAATACATTACTATAATGAAAGCCTACGTTTATTACTAAAATTACCAATTCAAAGATATTTTATTTAAAACGAAGTCCCAGGTCATTATGACTTAGTTTTAAGAAATTTAATGTCAAACAAAGTTGAAGGTCAGTATAACTATGGTTCATGAAGCTCATTGTTTCATTATATTTAGAAATCACTTTACATTAAGTCATATTTACCAGATATGGCATGCTTGTATAACAAAATGATGTTAATATGAAAAATATATGATTATTCTGTAATATTTCTAAAACCGTTTGTTTCAAAGAAATTGTTATGTTCATAAGTAAAGAAAATACCAACAGTTTATATCAGTGATGCAACGGATTAAAACAATTATTAACCGGTTAACCTTGCACTGAAGCCGGTTATGAACCGATTAACTGAACAAGCTTAAAAAGAAACAATATAAAAAGAGACTCACAAATGTCATGTTGCTCGAACACGTACTCTCTTTAGATAAGAAAGTAATTTAAGATCGCTTGCGCTGATTACATTAGCGGCCATTACAGATTCATAATACACATGTATCATAACAATTATGTAAATCGTTCTCTAAATGCATGTTCGATCTTGCATGTATTTGTCCTGCGTAGAAGCATATTAGTAAAACGTTATAAGAACCGCAAAATATTCCGTTTCATGTGTCATTATTTTATTTTTTTGGTTGGACCGCTTATACAAGCACGTTCACGTCGTATCGCTTAAATAGTGCTAGTTCCTTTAGTTTTTAACCAACTGTACCACTTAACTTCGAAGCAATTACATGCATGCTAAATATAACTAGAAATGGCGCGGCCGCAGCCGACGCGTATCCCCACGCCGCAGCTTTTAACCCAGGGGTCAGATCAAAATTCCAAAAAGTGCACTGTCGCACATATGCTCGTAGCTACCATGTGTTTCAGTTTCAAGGTTCTACCGCAAATAGTATAGGAGGAGATAGTGGCCAGGACGGACGGGCGGACAGACAGCGGAGATAACCACATAAACCCCCGCTCCAATTCGGAGCGTGGAGATAATGATTTTATTTTGTATTACTATTTGAGTGTTTTTTTTAATTCAATCACTTTAATTATTTGCTTTCTTGATTAAATCTTGCCTCAGACGGTGGTGGTTGCATAGTTGATGACGTACGTTACTAATAATAAAATTTTTAATAATAACCGCTTTCGCGAGCTATTAGTGTTGGTTAATGTCAGAACAAGAGATGTGATTGTCAGAAACATGATACCCCCTACTGCGCCGCTTTGAAGCCATATATTTGACCTTTGACCTTGAAGGATGACCTTGACCTTTCACCACTCAAAAAGTGTAGCTCCATGAGATACACGTGCATGCCAAATATCTATTTGCTATCCTTATGATTGCAAGTTATGACCAAGGTTTAAGTTTTGGGACAGAATGACAGACAGACAGAATGACAGACAGACAGGCCAAACACAATATACCCCCGATCATTCGATCCGGGGGCATAACAAATGAAAACAAGCCGCCCAACGTCAATTACATCTACGCTAATAGCTCCTTATCCCCGCAGTTCGCAAGTTACATTTGTGCGAGTTAAACAAAACAAAAGTGTCAATTATCCAAACGTATCCACAGTTTGTAACCACACAAGTACTAATTTATTGCTTTATTACTGTGTTTGTTGACAGGTTATTTATTACCGTCGTTGGTGTTTCATATTGTTCTGACTAGAAGCTAGCGTAAGTAGACATTATGTCACGCGCACAAAAAAAAACATACTAAAAATAGGTTAACCTTTTCCAAAAAAATGTAACCGGTAAGTTGACCGTTTCGGTTGGTTTACTGGTTTACCTCTATCCTTATCTTATATCCTTACTTATAAGATATTATATATGTATTCATTTATATCTTATCTATTTATTTATGAAATGAAATAAGATTTAACACATTGACAAAAAGAAAGTATAAGCACATGACAGAAGACAATAACACAATTGAATATATAAATTTGTTATGATCTATTCTTGATAGAAAAAAAATATTTTAGTTTCACCGCACACATTAAAAGATTTAGACTCATTTGCTAGTTTACCACGTTTTCACTGAATAATATGCCATTACAACGCTGCGGGTGTGAATGTTAGATTTTGCAAACATTTATATCGTATTCTTATTCACCTATCTTATTATGAAAAACGTGTAGTACATCATTTGTAAGCAAAACGAACTAGTTCACATTGATCAGTTCATATTGCTTACTTACGAATTGATATTTCAAGTAAAATATGTTCCATATAGAGTAGTTTAATGTGTATGTTGAAAATGGTTTGAAGTTCATTATGAACTCAAATTTGAACAAACAATATGTTTTAATCAAGCGTCCGCAGAACAAGAAGGAATTACTCACATAAAATTGGACATAAAAACACGTTATCTACAATCTTTACAGACAGGGATACTTCGACATTGGCTATAAATAGCCTTCTTCACACTTATTTAAAAAAAATTATAATGCCATTTAATGTATTTATTTACAGAACTTTATTATTTAAAATAGTATAAAATTCGTATAACAGCAAAACGCGTTGGTAAAAACAGTTACAACGCGGGGATCGAACCTAGGATTTTCGATATAAAAGCGTTCGCTTCACCTCGACACCACATAGACGCATTTGTTTTGTCGGTTATACTATTTTAACCCACATCTTGTTTTGATTTTGATCAACCTATCGTTGATTTACCAGCATATAAGAATAATTCCGGTGTAACGTAAATACACCAAATTGCACGATATAACACGAAGTTTATTGCATGATAAAAACATCAAAGTTAAAGATGTATTAAACTTTATTTGCCTTATTGTCAACTTTGATTAGAAAAATAATTCCACCGATTGTATTACATGCATCGTAAAGTTCTAACGAATTTAAACCCAAGCAAACAAATAGCATTCCTTCATATTTGAATTTACTTCCCTTTACCAATGATCAAAAATGAAAACTTGTCAACTTACTTATGATCGTAAAGGTGACACAGAAGACAACACAATTTTCCATGGTCTTCACAGTATAGCTCAATGCGATGATCGGGGTGTTGTTGACAGTTCTGCAGGAGATCCAATGCTGTCTTGACAGCAGGCCACTTATCCAATTCATTTCATCCAAACGATTTGTGTTTCTTAAATAGGCCATTGTGGTTTTCAATACATTTATCACAGTATCCGTCGAACATTGCTGACAGTAGAACAATACCTCCTTGTTGACATTGTCTTCCTCGCAGACATTGCAGCAATAATCGTATATTACGTCTGAACTAGAGTCCGCCATTTTATATCTGAAGTTATAAAGCTTAACTTCAATCAATACACGACAAACTGTACTGTGGTTAATATGTAAAGTTTTCAATCGAGTAGCCATATGCGTCACGCGATAAACAGTTCGTTAAAACTTACAGGTAGTATACTAATGGCGAGTAAACTACTTTAGATAATAAGCGCATACTTCAAAACTAATCATTGTAATTAAATCTGAAATTACTCCGAGTTTTGGTTTGATAAACGTTAACAAATCGGTCAAAAGCATGTAAAACAAAGTAGCACAAATAACTGATATACTGCCATCGAATAGGAACCAAGAATTATGGTAGCGAGTACACGGATTAATAAAAGCAAGTACACATTGAATAGTAGAAGAAAAAAGTCGATCCAAACCCCTTCTGCCATGTTCAGTACCAGTCAAAGTTTGAGAGAGCTGTTGTTAAAATAGCAAACATGGCTCTACTTGGAACCAGTGAAATAATTGGGAAGAGGTATTCGACAGAGAAAATTTGGTTTTCATCCCGATCCCTATGCTTAGAACTGGTCATATCTCTCCACGAGGGATGTTGAAGAAGCAATCCGAGCGACCTTCCCTAACGCTCAGATCGGGATTTGTCAAACCTCTGCGCGGGGGTGGTAGAGACGTCATTTACCGCTATCATTATGCTCGAAACTTGTCCAATCTATGCGCGGAGCTAACTGACAAAGAAAACTTGGCTACCATGGATATCGCTCTGCTCGGAACCACTTAAGTCTGCGCGCGGGGGTTAAATACAGAACATTCGGCTACCACCCCTATCATTATGCTCGGAACCAGTCAAACCTTGTTTTCACGTTTTCTATGCTCGGAAAAACTCACATCTCTATATGGGGATTGTAAACAAAGCACAGACGTACCGCTATTATAACGTAATGCTTAATAATCAACGTAAATAAACACGCGTAACTCTTCCTCAAGGAAGCTATTTAAAACGCAGTCCTCATTTCGGTTTCAAGTATCCATATCATATCATCGTTGCTCATAACTCATAAACCAATACAATTTATAGTTCACGTAATACAGACGTTCCCATGTGATCTCAGTCGTGTCATTAAATTTTAAATTATGGACATTGTGAAACAGAGGCGCTTAAGGGGAAACTCAGGGCAAGCGTTAAAGAGACCTCCAGAGAACACATGACTTTCCCTTCAATGTGATATCACGAAGGTTGGCTTCACCTGCAACAAACGGCTAATGCCAGTGGACTGTAGAGAATTGTGGTTCGCAGCCCTGACTCAATAGATACATCAAATATATCATAGTCAATGTTTGAGTAATAACTGGTGCCAACGTGAATATAATATACGTTTACAAGAAATACATAGCAACTCACAACAATAAAAATAAATATCGCTATGTTTGTGTTTAATATAAATCTATATTAAGCGCACGCACACCATCAAATGTTTGCAATTGCAAAACGAGCAATTTTCTTTCGTCTTATTTCGAAAGGGGTTTTCCGTAGGATACGTATCACTTGTAAAGCTTTTAAGTTTTATTTTGAAGTGCATTATATAAACGATGACAATCGTCTTTACGGCTAATACATGTGTTGGAATCTTTGTTGTGTTTGCGTTTCTATTAAATACATTTTTTTAATTATTGACGTTATTTCAAATCGTAACGTTTATTATAGTTTATTATTATTATTTAAAAATGTGTTTTTTACACACGGATATTAACAAACAAAATAGGAACACATTATCAATTTAAAATAAAGTTTCAAATTTCAACACAAAATAAGTAAAGCAATCACAAATACATAAATAAATGAATGAATTAATTTATTAATGCATGGATGAATGGATAAATGGATGGATGGATGGTTGGATGGATGGATGGATGGATGGATGGATGGATGGATGGATGGATGGATAGATGGATGGATGGTGGGTTGGATGGCTGGCTGGCTGGCTGGCTGGCTGGCTGGCTGGCTGGCTGGCTGGCTGGCTGGCTGGCTGGCTGGCTGGCTGGATGGATGGATGGAAGGATGGACGTATTTAACGATTACAAGTTATTTGCAAAACAACACCAGCCTGATAAATAAATGACATGTATCTATGTGGGAACATGCACACTGTACGATATTTTAGTGCTTACGGAATTACAACGTCGGGTACGACGATGGGCATCGAAACAACATTGGCATGCGCATTTTAAAATCCTTTGGAGCGAAAATAAATATTGGCGCCTTATACGTTATCAAGAGCTATTACATGGATGGATGGATGGATGGATGGATGGATGGATGGATGGATGGATGGATGGATGGATGGATGGATGGATGGATGGATGGATGGATGGATGGATGGTGGGTTGGATGGATGGCTGGCTGGCTGGCTGGCTGGCTGGCTGGCTGGCTGGCTGGCTGGCTGGCTGGCTGGCTGGCTGGCTGGCTGGCTGGCTGGCTGGCTGGCTGGCTGGCTGGCTGGCTGGCTGGCTTGCTGGCTGGCTGGCTAGCTGGCTGGCTGGCTGGCTGGCTGGCTGGCTGGCTGGCTGGATGGATGGATGGAAGGATGGACGGGCGGACGGACGGACGCACTCATGAATGAACGAACGATCGATCGAACGAACCAATGAACAAAGAAACGAACCAATGAACAAAACGGGTATTATATGTCGTGGCCACGAGATAGAAAAAAGAGGAGTGCACAACTAAGTAAAAGAGGAGTGCAATTAAAAAAAAGATCGGTGCATTAAACAAAAGAGTTGAGCATTTTTGCTATCTCGTGGCCACAAGTTAATCAGCCAATCAAATTTTGCGTAACGTGTGCAAATATTCTCTACGCATATATATATATATATAGCTGGTCAGAGCGGACTTTTACTGTGATTATTACTTCCCTTTGTATAAAGATTTCGATGAACGACCACATGCAACAATTCGATTGGCTGAACAACTCGTGGCAACGAGTTAGTTTAGTCGGGATCTCGAGATAGCTAAAATAATCTCCTCTTTGTTTAATGCCCCTTTCTTTTATTAACTGCACCGCTCTTTTTTTAATTGCACTCTTCTTTTATTTAGTTTTGCACTCCTCTTATTTCTATCTTGTGGCCACGACAAAGCTAACTGCTAGCCACGAGTTAGTAAGTCGTGGCCACAAGATAGAAAAAAGAGGAGTGCAATTTTAAAAAAAGAGGAGTGAATGTCACCTCTATGCCACCATAGTATATTGTTTATTTCCAAATCTCATAACTAATTGATTACATCTAGTATGAAATGTCACACCACAGTAATACAAAAACGCAATAACCTGTATAAGGTGGTAAATGATAAAACGGGCCCATTGCATTGAAGGGTTACATAACAGAGGCGCACGTTGGCGAAAAGTTGTTGGAGAGTTAGAGATGAATAGCCCATATGTGTTTGGACATTTGCAAAGCCGACTAGTATGCCTTATTTACCGATATACTATTTTCTGGGCCAATTGTCTGACATATTCAATAACAGGTATTTTGTTTATAATTCAAACACACACTGTTGTATTTAACGATTACAAGTTATTTGCAAAACAACACCAGCCTGATAAATAAATGACATGTATCTATGTGGGAACATGCACACTGTACGATATTTTAGTGCTTACGGAATTACAACGTCGGGTACGACGATGGGCATCGAAACAACATTGGCATGCGCATTTTAAAATCCTTTGGAGCGAAAATAAATATTGGCGCCTTATACGTTATCAAGAGCTATTACACTACTATAGCTACTTTTTACAAGCAAAATGACAAATAGCTTAGTCTCAAAACTTAAAAACGTCAAAGCGTTTATCAACATCTAGTCGTAAATGATGTAGCGAGGCAGTCAACAGTATATTGGCTGTGTTTGACGCAGGCGATAAATCAGTGTGCACTATTTACTAATTAAATATGATGTTCGCACTTTTGTATATTTTACTCAGGGTTCTGTTGACGGGGCGTTGTAAGATATTGGTTGGAAATACATGTTTTTACGACACAGTTCCAGACAAAAACTTGCAGGGAGCTTAATTGGCAATATGACACTTGCCTCGTTTCTGTGTAACGAACGGATAAATCTGGATTGATTTATTGACGAAACGGCGTAGAGCACTGGGATAAATATTTCTCAGGCAATGGCTAAAAAGAAACTTCGTGCACAAATGTTACTAAACAATTACTAGAGTGCCGAATATTCAGACTCTTCGGTAATATTGGAAGTAGCCATGGCAATAATTGAAGCAGTAACATAAAAAATATGTTGTTTTTTTTCTGAATGTTTTTTCCTTATTGTATTACTCATGTTAAAAAAATATAGTCGCCGCTTAACTCTTCACCCATCGACCCTGTCTGCGACTAATGTTTGTGGAGGTATATCGGATACCTTCGACTAATGTTTGTGGAGGTATATCGGATACCTGCGACTAATGTTTGTGGAGGTATATCGGATACGGTATCCCCCTAGCAACGGTACTTGTTCTACATAAGAAACGAACTCAACAGCGTTCAATAGGTTCAAGTCTTCCGATGCTAAAATAAATAATATTTTTATATAACTAATGATGAGGAAAATGGTTAGAAGCTTTACGAAGATATCCATATTACCAGGATGTTCTTCTTAGATAACTTTCCCAAGAATCTTTGAAGATTTTGAAATAAGTACATGGTGCACATTGATTGCTTGTCCGGTATTCTTTTAAGCAACTACTGTCCGATATTAAACGAAACGAAATCCACATAGAAAATCAAAATAATAAAGAAATCAAAATACCCCATTTAAATCCAAATAAATTGCTTCTATTCTTTATTTGATATTGCACATTGGGAACAAATGTAGCATACATATGGAAATAATTTGCGTATTTGTATCGTTTTGATTGTATTGTTGCGTTTTGGGGGGAAATTTGGGTACTGATTCTCTGCACGCAAATACTTTGTACCCCGTATAATCCTTTAACTTAACATTTTGTTGTTGCTTTCTCATTATTATATAACTAACGTTTCAATGATGTTTTTATGAACTAATATTTTTAGTCGAAATGTCGCAGTGAATGACAGTAAACAGAAGACAAAAGGATATATAATTAATCAAACCCTACAAAGAGCAAATGATCACGCATGCATTACCCGTCGTTTTTAACATTTGAATACTATCCCTTTGCGGAACAGTGCATGTCATGAAAAGATTAATTGTAGCGCTGATTACTTTCTGTTTTGTTAGTTATCACCCGTTGGGGATAAATTGTGCATATCGATCCACTCATGCAATTCTTAAAGTGTTGCTGGGATTAAACTTTCCCAGTATTAGGGAAATACACAACTTTTTTAGAGCGTTAAATTAGTGGATTGATTATTATACATAATCGGTAATAGTTGTTTGTTTTATTCTTCGACGTAGCTGTCTCTCAGCATTAGGACATAACGTCCATGTAAATGTTCAGCAATTAAAAGCTGTACAATGAGCGATTTATGTTCAACCATTCAACGGTCTTATGTTATATATCAATATGGAATATATCAAGTACGTCCCAACCGAAAACTTCGAAAGCTCCGAAGAAATGGGGATATATTGCCATGAACCTGTCCGTCGGTTGGTTTGTGGATCTGAACGTGATCTCTTTTTGAACCCAATCGTGAGAAATCCTCCTCCTCCTTCTCTTCCGCCTCCTCCTCCTCATCATCATCATCATCATTATCATCAGCATCATAAACAGCAGCATCACAATTATCATCATCATCATCACGATCGTGAGCATCATCAGCATCACCATCATCAGCAGCAGCAGCATCACTATCAACATCATTAGCATCATAATTGTTTGAAAAGCAATTAGCAAAAAAAATATGTTGTTTATTTGATGGAAAGACGACATTGATTAATTTTGTTGAAGAATTTATTCACGTTTGATTTGTAAAATCTCAAATCATTTGATAAGATCTAATAGTTTATTTACGTTAGTATCATTTTTTATATCAACGAAACGTATAATCAATAACGGGTTTAAGTTGATGCAAGCGACGGCGCTTGGTTGCGATAAAGATGATTGATAGATGCACAGTAAAATTACAAACACACGAAACACGTAAAGTAAACACATACAAATCCCGTAAAAAGTTTCTACTTCGCGCTCTGGTTCTAACGTAGATTTTGCCATATTTTCGCTGTGCATGATAACACGGAATACACAAGTACATTTCTCACATTATTTTTTCGCTAAAAGATTTCCATACACTAGACTTTGATGATTTAATAATTTGTCCCCAGGGAAGAATATATTATCTTGTGTACGCTTTTAAAAGTAATTCCAAAATAAAAAGGGCTTCGCTGGTCGCCTATGGCATAAGACATATGTTCGCATGGCGCGGCTAACGTCAAGCTGGTAAAGCCTAAAAGTAATGCCTACGAACAGCTATTATACGACGAGGATTAAGGTATAATTACAAACTGTTAAAATGTTAAACTTACCAAAAATATAAATATATTTCTGTTTATTTTTTTACAAAATCTCATTTTTTTATTGGGTCTTTCTATATTTCAGAGCATTTCCGTATTGCTCTGATATTTAATATACATGCGTATTTAAAAATGCTTCCATCACCGTCTGACTTTAGGATGCATTTCCCTCATTCACCCAATTATCAATCTGCTGAGATTAGCTTGTGTAGTGATGAACGTACGATGCAAAACAGCAAAGCTTTCTAACATCTGTTTATAGAACAAAACAGTAATGGTAGGCCGTGCTCTGTGAAAAGGGGGTTTAATTCATGTACTTAAAGTGTCTTCATAGAATAGCTTGTGCTGTCCGCCAGGCTAATCAGGTACGACACTTTCCGCTTTTATTGTATTTTTCGTTTAAAGAAAACCTCTTATTAGCAAATATCGGTTTAGGCGGAAAGTGTCGTCCCTAATTAGCCTGTGCACAGGCTAATCTGGGACGACACTTTACGCACATGCATTACACCACTTGTACATAGTACATTGCCAATATTAGTCATACAATACTGCAGTAATATACATATCACAATTTCATGTGAAGGGGAAGTGATCATGCAGTAACAAGATGTGTGTATATTCTTTTACGTGATACATGGCAGTGGTTAGAAAATCATAGAAACAAACGCATTTTTATTAAATATGTATGGTACATTGTGGCTATTGTGCAATTAAAATTTATGGAAAATAAACTTTAGTGGAAAATTTCATTATCTGACGCATACCATGTGGATTATTATGCTTATAATGGTTGTAAACATATCACACATATTTGCATAGATAACATATAGCAGCGACTTTAGCCATGAGTCAGGTCTGTACTTCCTCTGTATAAAGTTGCAACAGTACTTTTAGTTATACATCTTTGGTATGTTTTACGTTTGAATACAAAATAATATTTTGTAAATGTGTGTATTTTGTTGCCTGAATTATTTCTTTGTTTAGAAATACACCATAAACTCGCAGAGCTGTATTCTACATATACATTGCATACCAGGCGATTGAAAAAAAATGACCGAACATTCGAATACCAATTTTCCTTTGTGTTGCCATCCATATAAAATAAAATATATGAGCGCTTATACAAAATATTTTAAACATATTTAAGATATAATTAGTAAACATCGTTTTCAAAATACAAAACCTTAGTATGCAGTTATTTATTTCTTTATAATATACATAAACAAATACAATTACAATTCTTCCTTTTTATATTTTCAGGTGCCCACTGTTCGGAGATTGGAAGACTGGACGCTCAAGTTAGTTCATCTAGGCTGTAGTATCATTTTTACTGACGTAAAGTATTTTCATATCAACTATCTATAATTGATCAAAATAGTATTTTAACGAAAATAAACTATAGAAATCATAATTTAAATTAAGCGGGTATACACATGTCCGTTTTTTAAAATCGACAGTTTCAAACTACTAGATTTAATATTCGGTTGATACAGCAGTAGTAGATCTGAATTGTAAAGATTATTCAATGTTTACTACGCTCACTTCTGTCTTGCAATCGACAAGAAAAAGGATTTAAGCTGTGGGTGCTGATTCGTTTGGAGTTTGTGTGGCATACGTATAAAATCCGGAGCCAAGAGGTATTCAACTCAACTCTCCGATCTAGTTTGCAAATTTGAAACGTGTGCGGATAATTGAAGCACCTGTCGCAGACGGCTCACTTTTGCTTTAATAGTGAATGTCATAATTTTCCTTATCGACAAGTTATAATTGTATATGAATAATTTATATCAGTCGAAAATAACTGTTTATAGTAACACATTAAACAGAGGTCAGAAAATATTTTATCCCATCATCAGACGTGTTTTGTCGAAATAAACCACTGTGGAATAAATTTTCCTCTATTTCAGCAGTGCTGAAATATAGCTGTCACGCGCGGCGAAGAATGTTCATATTACTCGGAATCAACTATAAAGTAATCATTTTTAGTAAAATCGAATCAGATTCAACAAAACAAACAATTTGATACCAAGATGTAATATATTTTTAACACATAATGCAACTCAAAAAGCAAATAAACATTATTTACAAATATTAAGTGCGCGTACTCGTGACGTCATTATTAACACGTCATACGACACAATGCATGTTGTTTCACGCTAAAGATGCAGTTGCTTAGTGTCTTTTTTTCATTATTTCTTAAAAATCGGGGACGTAGAGGTATGATAAACAGAAAAAAAGATTAGTTACTGATCTTTTTGTAATGTATTAGGCTCGACACGATTAAAATAATGAAACAATGTTTGCTTAAAATATCTTTGGGATTTTCCGTCTAGTTCGATTTTCCTATTCTATTTTAAAAGAAATAATTAACGACTAAGAAAATTGATGGGATAAATCGAATACTAGGTCGGTGCCGAATAAAGCAAAGTTTATCTTGCTCGGCACGAAAATCTGAACCACTCGCCAAGGCTCGTGGTTCAGCTTTTCTAAGCCTCGCTAAATAAACTAGACCTAGTATTCTCTATGTACCCGTTTATTATTATTATTATTATTATTATTATTATTATTATTATTACTATTATTATTATTATCATTATTATTATTTTTATTATCGCAGCATAGTTAAACAACCAAAACACATATATGTATGTTAATGCTTCTAAACATCTGGCACGCAAACCTCTTAGTGGGGCATATATCAACTTAAGAAGTTCGCAAGGTCAAACAATTGCAGTAATGTTAGTGTATGAATGAAAGTCATATCCTAACTCACATTGAAACCACAATTTCCTTTTCATTGGTCGCTAAAAACCATTATGTATCAGCATTACTTTGAAATTCAACCATATTAGGGGTCAATTATCTGGAAGAGTAATGACTGTAATTAACCCGCCAGTTGAACCAGACAAGTACGCTATAAGAGAACTCATATGTAACGTGAAACCTTAAACAGATGATACTGGCATGTTGAATATTGCATGAAAAGTAGTTTATTCACACGCTGATTTTCTATTTTAGCTCGGACTTTATCATGCAGCTCTCTTAACTTTGCCAAAGTGTCAGTGATCAAACATTTTAAATGGGGCAATGGTTGGGAATCACTGCATCTTATGTTTCTTTGTTGCCTCTTAATCTGCTTTAAAACGGCCGTGAAATGTATATAAGCTTCGATAAATTTGAAATAAACAACGCAACTTCAAAGAAATTTGTCGGAAATAAATACAAATAAAATATCAGTTGCTACAAGATTAATTTCATTGACAGTTTTTGAACGTTTTTATTAAGTAACTGATTGCCTACTGAGTTGATTAATCTAGACATAAACACAGGAAGTGACGTCAACGTAGTTTTGCGGAGAAAATAAATTTATAACAGGTAACATAATAAACAATACAAAGATGGATCGTGGTTTAAGTAACAGCCTTTTATATGTGATGTAATTATATATTTTAAAATCAATTTACTTTTAGAGCTTAAGCAATATAATTATTCGTAAAAAATAAGTTAATATACACGTAAACCAGTGAAATGAAACTTTATACTTACTACGTTTCTATGTGTTACTAAAACATATTAAAATGATCGCCTTTCATTGATTAATGATCATGAACATTATTTATCTTATCTTCATTTAATGTGAACTTAAGTTCTAAAGGTATTGAAAGGGTGTATACAATGACCAACTCAATAATACATTGTTCATTTCCCTTGTCGATGATTGCTGTTGAGCTTTGCTTCAAGTTGACCTCTATGCGTGCCGGTTAAGTAAACTTATATCATTCTTTCCACACTTAACGGATTAGACAAGATAAATATTTACGCTGCTAGTGTATTGAGGGCTTTTATAAACACATTTATATCTAAAAAGTGATAACGGTTAAATAATAATCAGGTATGTGTCAAGCCGATTTATTTATGAACTTGCATAGCATGAACTTGTTGAATTATGAGTTGTTGACACCATTATAAAAAATCAAATGCAGAAAGATAAACATTATACAATTTATAGATTGAAACAAACCATAGAAACAACAAACATTATTTGATGAACGCTGATTTTTATAGAATCTCGACGAATAATCATGCCATTTTTAACAGACACACTAAAACATTAAAAACAGTTTAATTGTACAGCTTTGCTCAAAGATATACGAGCTAACCAAATTCCGTCTGAATACGCCTTAAGACATTGATTTGTGCCTCTTTTACTTATTGAACGTGAATACAAACCGCTACGCAATAGGATTAAACGAGTATATCTTCAGTTTTGGTGTTTTGGCGGTAATTCAGGACTTTATTACACACCATAACAGAAAACAATAAATTGGTATCGAATTCTTCACTCAACACAAAACACGGCATATAGTTTAAGTTTTTAAAAAGCGTGATGCAGTGAGATTGTACTGACTTATTCACAGGTTTTACACATGAAACTTTTCAAACTTTGTCTACATAAAATAGCACTATAAATTAAGGCATGAAATACCATTTATGCCGTATACTCATAGAACAGAACAGAACAGATAGACTCATACTGAAAATACAGCTCGGTTATGCATTGTCTTTATGTTAAATTATTAAAATACAAAACGTTACCAACGCGAAATGAATTACTAATTTGGAATGAATGTGTTGTTTTTGTTAAGTTGTATTACAACACGGGGATCATTTACATCAAGTATCAAATGTTTTATCATATATGACAGTCTTGACGGCCGCGTTGTTCAGGAAATGGTCTATAAATCCGAGAGACAGTAGTTGGAAAGCTGCTTGATACAAACTTTGATTTTGTTTCTTAAATTCCATTCCTTTTATTTTTTTTCACCATACTGTTCAGTGGTTAAAATCTAGCATTTTATAGCATTTGATGACACAATTAAAAATTTCAAAAAATCCCATAGTCAATTAACGCCGTCAATGTTTACAATGCCTTTTCTAGTTGACCTACCGAATTCTATAAGCAAAAGGCAAAACGACCTCAAACACATAATCGGGTCAAGAATTCTGATTTACTCTTTAATTTTAGCATGCACACTTGATAGCGCGGACTTTTTAGTAATTTCTGGTGTTTGATTGGCATTACGAGAATGAACAAAATATTATACGATATAGGTTGTACGTAAGAATCATTCCTAAATCTCTAGTCGAACTAGACATAACGCGAATGCATTTTATAATAAACGATGTAGGACTGTCACGCATACAACTAGATCTGATTGTTTCTGTGCTAAAATCGTACGCAAAACTACTCCCAATTCCAGGCGTGTCCAGTTTGATTTTGTATTTAATATCTCCAAGCCACTTCACTTAACAAATACTAGTACGTACTTCATGAACGTGCATGAACGAATGTAGAAATGGAAATCTATAACTCATGGCTTAGATTGTATTTCTTTTTATCAATGTTGTCAATAATTGATTCAAACGCAGATACCAATCAAATACAAACAATTATTTCCGGTCATTTGTTGAGGGCTTTTTTATCATAGGGTGGATCGGAAGATGACAATTCCGTTGTCAACACCGATTGTAGGATGTTTAAGAAATAAGAAAAAATAATTGTTCTTAAATGACGACATTTGGAAGAATTACAGTGATCGTTGCTGTGGTGGTGATTTGAAGTTAGATTTAAAACAACGACATCAATAACAACCACGAAAACAGCTGATACACATTCGCGTTTTTAAGGACAGGGTCGCACGACTAACATCTTAGACTGTGAAGATTTCACGACTTGTTGCGTAAGATCGGAACACAATGTTTATATTACTGACGATGAACTCAAGATATTTCAAGTTATTTCAGCAAATTTATCACAAGCAATTCATGGGATTATGATGATGTTTTACTGAACCGTGACTTCTTATTTTTACTTCGACACAACACATTGAGTGTGATGTTCGCATCTACGACGCCTTGTTGTTTAACTTCATTTGCTATCTCTCACGATTCGCAAATCGGATAACACGCTGATACGGGAACTCCCAGTAAATCCATTGGCTGCCAATATATCAACTATCTCGTTTTAGCAGGGCCTATTTATCACACTTTCAACCTAACATTGCCCACGAAGGCTTGTTAATGCGCTTAATTGATCGGCTCCAATATTGATGGGTGGGTGCTAGAAGTTTGAAGCGCACAATATACGGTGTTTTTTTAATTTATTGATAAAATATCTGATACATGCGGTTTCTTTGAATATTTAGAATTAATTGCCGTGCCAGTGATAAAAAAGACAGATACAATAGGGGCGTGTGTGATTTAAAGAAGAGATTTCAAGTGATGTGTTAAACATATTGTTACAAAATTAATATAGCTTAATGGTGATAAAATGACAGAAACCAAATTAAGCTTATCTGTACAACAAGTAAATAAGAGACTTCCTAAAAATTTTCAACAACAACATTTCCTTCAATTTAACATCATTTTCCTTAAAAATAACGAACGCGTTAACAGTCTTTGACCTTAAATAACAATATTTTGAGAAGTATATCACTTGTAACAGAATGCATGCACTCAACACATAAAAGCACAGGTACTTGAAAAAAAAATTTTGTCCGTATAGATGTATATATAATAAGAGAAAAGGTATCCAACGATGATTTCACATGTGTATTAAATAATACAATGCAACAGCATGAACGATCAAACAATGCCCACATGTCGTTGTTGTTGCTAGCAGGAAGCGTCCATCTCTGATTAAACACCTTTTACTTGATTAAAAAATCCCCAAAGTATGTCCGAAACAGCTAAAAGTGTCACAAATATGACCTTTTCTCTTATAAGATATATAAGGACAACTTCTTTTCAAGTACCTGTGCATAAAAGTACCAAGTGTTTTTAAACGGAAAATAATATTTACGAATAGCTTGCATTTAAGGATTCAACCGGAAGAATTTAAAAACCACATACACATTTGTCAATGTCTCGATAAGTCATGGAAGACTACTTAATTGAACACATTCTTAATAATAATTCAAAATTGTTTTATTTTTACACTTTTGGTTAAGCACAAACCTAACAAAATAATTTTGAGCGAGTTGATGCAGAGGATCTATTTGTGTCGTGCTCTGTGAAAAGGGAGTTTAGTGCATGTGCGTTAAGTGTCGTCCACAATTAGCCTGTGCAGTCCGCACAGGCTAATCAGAGACGACACTTTCTGCCTTCACTGGATTTTTGCTAAGAAGAGACTTTCTTTAGACGAAAAATACCATAACAGCGGAAGAGTTATTACGAAGCCGATTCAAAAGTTGTACAGAATCATCAAGCCACATAAGAATATGAGCTTCAAGAAAAATGTGTTCACGCCTTTTGTTTCAAGTGCTACTTTCTGTGACGTTTTATGGCATCCTTCATAAAATAAATGCTATTAAGCACACGTTTGTCTAAAAAAAAAGGTTTTCGACAATAATTCGCCTCCATAAATTGAAACGCGCGGAATTATTAAGACAACAAAATATCTTGTACTTATCATTAATTGAAAATATAAAGCTTTATTTATTTGTTGAAACTAAAGACATCTACATTCAATAATCTGGCCATGTATATGTCCCTGAATTGTGTAAGTGTTTGTCAAATCATACACATGTCTTATGTGATTGTTTTTATTTGTGTATGTCGAGCATAGACGACAACTTTAGAACAGAGTAATGTCCTTCACCAGTTCTGCAATTCTGTTCTGTGTTCTGTTCTGTTCTAACACCACGAATTACTGGAGGCCTATCATTAACAATCTCTGTCACATTAAGTATCTACAGCCTGTTCGTAAAAGTTTGTAAGGATCGGTGCTGTTTACTCTTCCTGTTTTGAGCGCTTCATAACACCCATGTAATTACTTAGGTGGATTTATTGACCCATTCGTAGTCAAACGCTTTGGCCTCATAATAAAATCAAATGTTCAAACATATTTGTATTAAGTGGATTTAAGGAATTACAATACAACAACAGGTATTTGTTATATACATATGCCGAGCATCTTAATACCACCATTACCCGTTAAACGAAAAGTAAAATATATTGTTCGTAAATTAAGAAAGCTTTACCAATTTGGTGAAAAATATGCGGGGCAACCTTGAAATTGCGGGCGATATTCATTTGATTGAACTACGTTAAAGTGCGGCAAATCCGACGAATAGCTTACCAATTTGCAATGTCATTATGTAATAATTATTGAACTAAAAATACTATGATGATTCTTCTCGTCATATTGTAAGCTTATTTGATGTACGATGTGGTTATGCTTATGACACGATATTACGTCACAGAGCAAGAAAAACACATACACGAATGTTTGAATGTTCAAGAAGAAGCTATTCATGCGAATGACATACCATAGTTAGTGAATTTGTCATGGAACGCTAATACATTGCATCTTACATTTGAAGAACAGTTACTTAATATTTATTTTTTTATTTAAAAATGTACGTAATATGTTTGACTTCGATTGTTTTGTAATTTTTTATTACTACAGTTTGAATGTCTATTGAAAAACGTGATTTTTTATATTACACTTGATTAAATAGGTAATGTCTACTTGAATGTTTGTTTTTTTATAAATCGTGTAGTGTACAAACGAATGTACATGTATACTTAATTTTGAATTTGATGCTTATTTTACAAATAAATTTACACTGACAAAACCGACGCTAAAGAATTCTGAGCCTTCTATGGGTTTATAACTGTTTTGTCTCGGTTTGTACTTGAAAACAACGAATACCGATTACTTGAGCAGTTTAATCGAGTGCAGAAATGTTCAATAAAATATGCCGCACGAGCAGCAACTTGGCGGATTCTTTTTTATGACGAACTTAATTGTGGATGAATATACACAATTTATGTTTCGAAAAAGCAATTTCGTGCATACTTCATGAGCTGTAACTTGCAAAATGGAAATAATGGATTGGGTTTAAAAACAGTTATGTTTCATAGGATGTATACACCATCCTTCGTGAATGATTGCATACGGGCATAGTAAGATAAACGTTGGATGTGGGCGACTCATTGTGTGGGTAGAAAAACTTCATCTATAAAATCGCACAATAGTTAATGAGACGATTAAGACTACAAGTAATTTACTTACAGCTGTCGAAGGTATATATCACAATAAACTACGTATGAAGGTATATTTAAAATATATGATATTTGGTTTTTATATGAGGGTTTGATTGTTTAACATTGCTAAAAAAATAGCCTGGTGCATGTTCTCGTACTTATTAATTTAAAAGAGAACAATGAAAACCAGAGACGATATCAATAGAGGAATATGTTCAGAACATTCGATATCAACATAAAGTGATTAAAACTGTGATCGCCGCCTCGGAACGGTCTATACAAAGCATTCGGGGTTCAAATCGCTTTGGAGGCTAGTCGAACCTGACACTTACCAAACAATTGAGTCGCGTTCTGAGAAAACTGGGCTTAATGCATGTGCATAAAGTGTTGTCCTAGATTAGCCTGTGCAGTCCACACAGGCTAATATGTGACGAGACTTTCCGCTTTTATGGTATTCACAGTTTCAAGGAAGTCCGTCCTTACCGAAAATCAAGTTTATGCGAAAAGTGTCGTCCCTGATTAGCCTGTACGGATTGCACGGGCTAATCTGGGACGACACTTTACGCACATGCATTATGCCCAGTTTTCTCAGAACGCGACTCAATTAATCTCAAACCAAACGCGCTTCTTAAAGGACTTCAATAAAATGCTACTATCCAGGAAGACAATGTCAAACAGAATGCCAAGACATGACGCGCAATCAAATATAGTCATCGTCGTCGTAGGAACCATTTTGTGTTTGTCCTCTTTTTCTTCAACATCGACATTACGTGACCAGTCCTCATCTTCTTATTCCTCATCCTCGTCATCATCATCACCGTAATGATGATCATCATAATTATCATAGTCGTCGTTGTCTCAGTGTCATCATCATCTTCACCAGCATCAGCCATAGCAACAAAGCAGCAAGAAAAAATGCAACGAATATCATCATAATTTTGCTCATTAAACCATGTCGTTTCAAATTAATCTTTTATTAAGTCATCACAACCACTCCGTGTAGATCAAGGTCTCTTTTATTGTGTCAAAGGACTTCAATATAATCCGGTCCTATTGATTGACTTTCTTCAGAGACTCTGAAATGCAAACTGCTTGACAATTGTGTTAGAATAAGAAACAAGTTGACGGATATATTAATTGTGTGAATGGGTTTAATTGGTAATTGTTTACATATTTTTACTGACTGTCGATCGGTGATAGGAGAAAGACACTTGTTCAATAAAAGAATATCGCACTTGACCATTGGCCTTCTCAAATGGATTTGTATACAAATGTAACCAGCGATTTTATCCATAAAAGCGAACTCGTTTAAGTGTAAAAGTATAGCATATTTATATCAAACATTGAAAGATGAGATTAATTGGATTGTAATCTACTTTACTACCTTCGATGAAAACAATTATATACGTACTTAATCGTGTATGACATGTGCGTCATGATAAAGTGCTAATATTATCTTTAAAAAGAGTTATGTGTATTAACGGAAAAATAGAATTGTTGTCGTTCGCAGGTATGTTTGTTTAACTAAATATGTTGAAGCCAATTAAATATAAAAACTATTGGATATTGTTAAATTTAAAACTCTAACAGATTAATATAATTTTATGATATACATGCACTGCATTTGTTTGTTTTTTAAATGGCATGTCGTTCACAAGCCTCTAGTCGGTAAAGAATAAATTCTAATGTAGATCTCTACACATTTTATTACGTTTAAAAATAAACAAATATAAATTGTTCTATTTAAAACATTTATATCAAGGCCATTCTATATAGGCAATTTATCTTTATAAAAATATTAGTTTGCCGCTAACATGAACGTTTAATAAAACAATCATCGCTTATTTAAGAAAGTAATTTTCGCACAAACTTATATGACTTCATTATAACTGAATTCTATAAAAACTTAAACGTTTACATCTTCCCTAATTTTAATCGTTTGAAACACGTATGCAGCGTTTAATCTACAAAATGTGTATCAGTGCTTTTTTTCTTTGAATTTTATTTGGACCGCTATATTTTCGGAAGATGGGCATCATAGATGCTTAGAGTCAAAATATTATTTATATAACTCACTGGATTTTACAAAATAAGCTCACCTCTATTTAAATAGCATATTCACGCGTATGCGGACTGCACAGGCTAATTTGGGACGACACTTAACGCACATGCATTATGCCCAGTTTTCTCAGAACGCGATTCGTTTATTTGTGCGCGAGTTTATACGACGTTTTTGTCGTCAGCGGCTAACTCACGCAGTTCTCTTTGAGGAAGTGAATATTAAACAATTATCTTAACGAATAAAGTTGATTGGAGATAGACCAAATAATGAGCTGTTTTGCTCTCGCGCTTTAATAGAAGTATTTAATTGTTTTGCAATTTTCGTGGTAGTCATCACTTGGTTCGATAAAGACAAAGTTTACTTTGAAAGACTATATAATCGTGCTGAAAATAAGTAAGTAATTGTTCGGTTTTCTAATTATGGCGAGCGTTGTTGGTTAAAGATTTTTATTTAAAAAACTACTACATTGTTTGTATTTGTTTCATATTAATTTTCTAAGTTAGCATGTAGTAAACGATAAACCTGGCAAACTGTGTCATCAAAACTCAATGACATTTTACATGTTTTGAATGTTTATACATGTTAATCCTTTCCCCCTATTTTTTATCCACACCTTTTGATACAGCTATCCGCTTATTATGGCAAATGTAACATATCTCTGGTAAAACCTGAGTGAAGATTCTAATTTAATGGCTTTTTTTTATGTAGTGAATTCTATCAGACAGAGGTTGCTTTTGGTCAAAACTATAACGCATCAATCGTACATCATATTTTAAAACTTTGTTTTCGTTAATTCAAATAATATTCGCGTTTAAAAATGGTATGGTTAGTAATTTGTATTACCTGTATTGAACTTGTTTTCATTCAGTTTAACAAGTTAACTTCACGTCTTAAGTGACCGAATATACAGACAATGAGGCTATATCGTCTGAAGTCAATCATGAAATGGAAAGCAATGTAACATTTTGCTTTTTCTAACCTATACCGCTGCTGGAACCATTTCTCGTCCCTGTCTTTAAATTCTTTTCTAAATTGCTGTCATGGTTGCTAATAAATTCTAAATAAAATGCACAGAACATCTTCTTTAACATCTTTATATACTCATTGTATCAAACAAGTTTACAAAAATAGCCTGCTTGTTTAACGGTTAAAAGTATTGCATTTACCAAAGAATGAATAAGTCTAGTTTACAAACATGAAAATACAAATTACGTCTTACCACGATACAGTTCTTTGCGAAAACTTGCATGGACGACGAGAAAAAAATAATCCTTGTCCTAAATGGCCTTCTTCGTGCAAAAATGGGTCTTATGCCATATGAGGCCAGTGTAGCTTCGGACAAACCTTTCTGGTCTTGAACTTCGCTAACCGCTTACAGCATAAGACCAATGTTCGCATGACGCGGACGAATAATGCTGATAAAGCCTACAAGTAAAGCATATTAACAGCTTTTATACGACGAGGATTTCTAAAGTATTTATGCAAAGTTAAACTTACCCAACATATAAATAGAGTTAAGTTTTTTATCCAAAATATTTCATTTTGTTATTGTGTATTTTATATTTATGAGTACTTCCATATTGCTGTGATAATTATTAAACACGTGCATGCCAAAAATGCCCCCATTGGACGTATGAGAGCATTACACGCATTCATCAGATGAGTAATCTGCTGAGATTGGCTCGTGTAGCGATGTACGTACGATTGAACAGCATCAAAGCTTTCTTACATCTTTTATACGAAAGAGCAGAAAAGACCATTACTTTCGTATGACTTGTACATAGTAAATTACTTTAGTATGACTTGCACATAGTAAATCGTTAGTCTTAACCATGTAATACTATACATATCAAAAGGCCATGCGAAGAGGAAGTGATCATACAGTAGCAAGCAGTGTGCGTATTATCTAACGTGATATATGACAGCGGTTTCAAAGTAAAAACAAGAACAAATCGCATTTTTTACAAACTATTTAAGTTGTGACTCTGTTGCTATAATGCTGTTAAAATTTATAGAAAAAATGTACAAAATAACTATGTTTAACTACTTTTAAGCATATAACCGCTTTAAAAATACAATACCATAGTAGCCATTCATTTGATATTTTCCTTATAACATACATTAACAAATACTTGTATAATTCTTCCTTTGTATATTTGCAGGTACACTTGTTCGGAGATTTAAAGACTTTGCGCCTAAGTTAGTTCTTCTAGGCTGTAGTTAATGACGTAACGTACTCTTATATCAACAAACTACAATTGATCAAAACATAATTTTAACGAAGAGATACTATCGAAATCATCATTGAAATTAAGGGGGTGAACATATGTACCTGTTTAAATCGACAGTTATAAACCACTAGATTTACCAGTCAGTTGATCAAATGCGATTTAATGTCCTCTAGTGTTTAGCTTATTTGAAGTTTACTACGCTCACTTCGGTCTTTCGATCGAGAAGAAAAAGGATTCACCCGGTAAGTTGTGGTTGCTGATTCGTCCAAAATGTGTGTGACATAGGTATAAAATCCGGATTCCAAGACGTGTTCAACGCAACTCTTCGGTTTAGATGCTGTGGAATAATTGCAAAATGGAGAAGTGTCCGGATAATAGACGGGTCAGTCGAAGACGCCTTACGCTGGCTTTAATAGTGGATGTTATACTTTTCCTTATAGGTAAGCTATAATTGTGTAAGAAAATTTTATTCGATATCAACGTGTACAATAATTACACATAACATAGTGCTTACATAAGTTTTGAGTGGAAGCGTTCAAAATACCTTCGCGTAAATATGGTAAATAGATCAAGTATCTTAGAACTTTTGAAATCATTGTTTAAGTAGGGTAAAACATGACTGCATCTTCAGAAGCAAAAAATAACAGATTTGTTGATTTTTTAACTAAACAAAGTAATGAAATGGATTGAGCTTAAAATAATAGACCAAATGTTTTATTTGGTTTAGATTAATACAGTTAATCTTGTTAAATAAAAATAATAATAACACTGATAATAATAATAATAATAATAATAATAATAATAATAATAATAATAATAATAATAATAATAATAATAATAATAATAATACAAATAATAATTATTAATTACGTCAAGTCAAGTCAATTTTATTGGCAGATACATAAGAATATAGCCAACGAACATACATTGTGATGAAAAGTATGGTATATATAAAATGGGCATGAAATAAAAATAAACAATTGTTGTGGGAATATTTACCAAAATAACATACGCAATGTTTAACCGACTCGTAATAATAATAATAACAATAATAATAATAATAATAATAATATTAATAATAATAATAATAATAATAAAATAATGATTACTAATAATACAAAAAAATTAATAATAATAATTATCATCATAATCATCATAATCATAATATTTTTAATAATAATACCGACTAAATATCTTCCACGCAAACCTCCAATTTGGACACTTATGGACTAAGACTTATTCTGGGTCAAGCCATTTCAGTCAAATTGGTTCGGGGAGGATAATCATATCTTAACACAAATTAAAACCGCAATTTTCTTCATATTAATCGACTACAACCATTCTGTATAAGTGTTTCGTTGAAAATGAACCATATACGGGTTCTATAACCTTGCAGAATAATGACTGTAATAAACCGGCTAGTTGAACAAGAAAATTACGCTAAACGCGAACTTCTTTGTAAAATTAGGGTGCAATTATCTTGACTGTTATAAACGGCTAGTTGAACAAGAAAATTACGCTATACGTTAAATTATTTGTTAAATAAGACATTTAACAAATGTTTTGTCACGCTGAGTATTGCACTTGAAGTAGTTTATCATCATGTTGCGTTTCTTTTTGAGATCCGCCCTAATCATTTCGCTCTCTTAAATTTGCCAAAGTCTCCGTGATTAAAGCTGGTTCATGGGACAATGGCTGTGAATCACACATCCTATACTCATTTGCCTATCATAATCTACCTTGTTTTGTGACGAAATGTATGTTAACTACACCGCAATAATTACTAGAGTTCATATTTTTGTTTGATATTTTCTTAGCGGAAATTTCGCAGCGAGTAAAGCCGAGATATATAGTGAATGTAAATACGATATCAACGCAAATCCCTTTCTTGCCGATATGGCTGGACAGTGAACGCCATATCAACAATTAGTAATAAAGGGTATAAAACGGCGAAAAGTACTAGTACCTGTCTTGACATGGGCGTCGCCATCTTGTTTGTCACGTGATTACCCCCTCTGGCATTCCGAGTAAATTAACGCATGCAAAAATGACAGCACTAACGTGTACGTCATTTTCATTAATTGATACGTCTAACAAGAAATTACATACAATAGCGTATAAGGATTTGATTCATAAATCGACATCTGATTGGGTGTTTCTATGCGAAAAATGTACGCAAAGCTATTCCTAATGAAAGTAAGTATCATGTTTGTTTTGCATTTGATATCTCCCAGGCACTTCACTAAACAAGTACCACTACATATATTGCAGAACGTAGCTTTTTTACTTATTATTTTTGCGTGTATACAATGTGAGCGCGGATAACAATCAAATCCAAAAAGTTATTTCCGGTCATTTGTTGAGTGTTTTGTTCATGTCATAGGGCTAATTGATTTCCGTTAAACACCGATTGTAGGATGTTTACCTACTTAACGTAAACTATTTGTCTTAAATGACGACAGAGATCGGACAGGATGGCGTTTATAGTTGACTTACTTTTTGCCTGGATTGATTTGAAGTAAGATAAAAAAAACACACGAGATAACGGCTTACGCACATTTGCGTTTTATAAATGTTCACACAACTAAAAATCGTCGACTGTGAAATTTCCCCGACTTGATGGCTCGATCATCACAATCCATTTAATAATAATGATGAATGATGAATTTATCACATTTTTAATATAATTTGAGCTAATCTCTCGTAAGCAATTTATGCGTATTCGAGACTGATTTAATGATCCATTACCTACTTTGTTGACATCGACAAGTCAGTTAGTTTGATATTCGCATATACGACTCATTGTGGTTTTGACTTTCTTTGCTATGTCTCAATAGTCGCATAATCAGAAACGCCGCTGATTCGGGAACTCCCGGAAATCTGGCAACCCAATTGGCTGCCAATATATCACATATCTAGTTTAGCGGGCCTATTTATCACTCGTACAGCCCATTTATCCCATTAAAGGTTTATAAATGCGCGAAATAGACAGGTTCCAATATTTCGTTCTAAACATATCTCGTTTTATCGAGATCTATTTATCAATCTAGCAACCTTTAATCCCAATCGAATATTTGTAAATTCGCGTAATTGACCGGTTCCGATAATGATGAATGGGTGCTAGAATTTGTTCGAAAAGAAATAGGACGCGCTTTGACTGTATTGAAACGTTATGATATATCAATAAGATATTTTAGGTTAAGATAAACATGAGCCTCGCTCTGTGAAAAGGGGGTTTAATGCATGTGCTTAAAGTGTCGTCCCAGATTAGCATGCGCAGTCCGCACAGGGAAATCAGGGACGACAATTTCCGCCTAAACTTGATTTTTGACAAGAAGAGACTTTTAAAAAAAGAAAAATATCATAAAAGCGGAAAATGTCTTCCCAGATTAGCCTGTGTGGACTATACAGTCTAATCTGGGACGAACCTTTACAAACATGCATGAATACCCCTTTTCACAGAGCTTAGACATCCTTATACTGTTGACATTTATGACTATTATCAAAAACGCGATGCTGCAAGTTTCAAGAACCTTAAAAATACATATAACATGCAACAACAACACATTATTATTTTATTCGTTTACTTGTAAAGTTCATTATATTAATCCGTAAACAATAATACAAAAACAAACGTGAGACAAAAACGAAAAAAGGTATTCAATTCCGTGTTCTAGTTTTGGCTGTTATTTTCTTAATAGTGTTTTGAGTACATTAACCAAGTTACTGTTCATAACATGATAAAGTGGTATAGATGCAAATTGTTCCGGATGCAGCTCTTGAATCAAAATATGGCATACCTTAATGGTAAAACTTCCTAAATTGTTTTCCTGGATTATTATACATCAAAGATGCTCAATATTCATGAGGTTTTTACTAGGTCGGACGAAGATTTCAATATTCTCTATAAAGTAATATTAAAACAAAACTTCCACTCTCGCATGTATCCATGAAATAAACCGCGTCGATGTATATTTTAGTTCAGCAGCTATTTATCAAATCATAATTGGTCAAACTAATGCGTTCGCTAACAGGCCATTAATCAAACAGAAGCTTAGTTTTCTTACATACTTGCCCCATTATATTTTAACGGACCTTTTCACGTTTTGGTAAATTGACACAATTAAACAAAAGTTGTTTCACCTTCGCAAATGTTCGTTGTAGTTATGATATTTGTGAGGAAACAGTAAAACTGAACATTTATCAGAAATATCCATTTGGTGCATCTTTTGACGATTTGAAAACCTGAAAATTATAAAGCGTTGCAACGCGAAACGATTGAATGATTTGAAGAGTTCTGTTGCTGTCATTATATTGTGTGACACTACGAGGATTGCTTATATTAATTATAAAATACATCATTAATTGTATGAGCACGGATGGTCGAGTGGTCTAAGCGATAGACTTCTACTCCAGGGGTCAGTGGTTTGAGCCTAGTTGAGGGTTACTATTTTTCTTTCTTTAATTATATTCTTGTCTTTTACTGGTACTTTTAAGATCCAATGTTTACATTTATCGATATAAAGCATTTAATGACAAACTTCAATATATGTCAAAATATGTGAAAAGGTTCCTTTAAAATCTAGGTAAATACGACATTATCAAACCGTTTGTTTCCAGTCGACCAAAACAGTCTATCGAGTTGCCATTTTCCATTCGTTCATCTCAAAGCATGAACTCCAAAAAGACATCACGTGTTTAAATAACTCAGATGATGTGTCGCATGAATTGAAGTATGTTTGACGTGTTAAATAGATCGTGGTGGTTTAGTTAAACTTAATATAACGGTATCGGGAATAAAACTTCATGGCCATAATGTATAGGTCTAATCGTAACTAATAATTGTCGCCGTATAATTAAATGGTTTACACATGAACGCAAAATACTTTAATGGTTTAATTTTAATGTTGGATAACGCCTTCATCAATTGAGTAGCATTTCAAATACTGGTTAACAGCATTATACTTGACTGTGTCATTGCAACTTCTATGTATGGGCCGTGCTCTGTGAAAAAGGCGTTTGATGCGTGTGCGTAAAGTGTCGTCCCAGATTAGCCTGTGGACTCCGCACTAGCTAATCAGGGACGACACTTTGCGCCTAAATTTGATTTTTGCTAAGTAGAGACTTTCTTGAAACGAACAATATCATTAAAAGCGGAAAGTGTCGTCCCTGATTAGCCTGTGCGGACTGCATAGGCTAATCTGGGATGACACTTTACGCACATGCATTAAATCCCCTTTTCACAGTGCACGGCCCATATGTTAGTTTGATGTTATTTGAATAGTTCGAGAAGCTGATTTCGATTACCTTTTTCCAATATTTTCAATGTTTCAACTGTTATTACTAAAACGAAAACATATTGCTTGTTTTCAAACATACACTATCCCAATAAGAATCAACTTCTCTGAGAAAAAACTTTTCACAATCAAATATACATATATTTGTTAGTGGATTGGTTTTTCAGAGAAGTTGATTTTTGTTATAATTTGATTATGTTTCATTCAAAATGATGTTTTTACTAATTATTATTATAGCCACACGCTAACCACCTGTGGGTTATTGTCGAAAATTGAAATTTTAAATTGAACAATTGATGGCATTGGTGATATGTATACATTGGTCATACTTCTGTTCCGGAAACAGTCCCATATACACACCACATACACTGCATTTATATCATATTTTTGTTTCCATTTCAGTGGGAATCCCGGTTCTTTACTTGTTCCTTCAGGGCCAGCCTTTTATCCAAGGCTTCCTTTGTGATGACCCTTCCATCTCCCTCCCTTACCGTCCCGACACCATAAGTACACCTGTACTTATCTTCGCCGGCGTCGGGACTTCTATCTTCTGTGTGAGTAGAAATAACGTTTGTTTGTACTACATATATGTGGGCGCCGGCGAGTGGCCTGCCCTTCTATTCATTTTGACAATTGTAGCTACACAATACCGAAGCGTTCTTCTGGATAAGTCATTTTGTATAAAGTATAGCTCTTGACCAGATAACGTGTAGCATACGAGTCTCATTTCCGACTCAAAAGTCATGACCCAGATATACAAGTAAAATATAATGAACGGAAATATCAATAAAAAACACACGTCTTTGCTTATTTGAGAAATGTATTTTATAGGTCGTTATCGTGGAGGTTTTAAACGCCATCAACAGGAAGTATATACGCGCATGTCCCACGCGCGAAGATTTCTGGTTCATTGCTAAGGGCTACTCGGTGATGGTCGTCGGGTTCGTGGTTCAAGAGCTGTTTGTCGAATTTTTGAAGAGACAACTTGGATTCTTGAGACCCAACTTCATGGACGTGTGCCGTCCGCAGTTCAACAGATCACTATGCCCCGCGTGAGTTGGTTACTATTTCAGCCACCTGTAAATGTGTTACTTATCATCTTCGCGTGTGCAAACCGCTTTGAGGCTTATAAAATTGTATCACAATCAGCTTTTTTCAGAAATATTGTTACAGCGTTTTTGCTTTCATCAAAAGCTAAAACATGTGAGAGTATTTTGTAGTGTTAATTTATTCTGGAATATTATTTTCTTATTTACATCGGTAATTTTTACTCTCAAACATTGAAATGTTTCTTTCTAAAGCTACATTACCGAGTACACGTGCAGCGGAAGCGATCACGACGCCGACGAGATTCGTGACAGCCGACAGTCATTTCCATCCGGGCACTCAGCCTTCTCCCTGTACATCGCAGTTTTCTACTGCGTATGTATCACAACTTCAAGAGTTATCGTGTTTTAAGTCTATAATGCAGGGATTATTATAAGTCGTAAATGTTCAACCATGCCAGAAAGACGGATGGATAAATGCATTTAACGCATTGAATTTGCAGCTCAATACCACGGAATAAACCATTTAAAACTGTAATAAAACATAAAACGAGTTATTGTTCTCGCACTCAAAAGTATATTTATAGGTAATATATTAAAATGAAACCTAAAACTCGCGTGTGCTTTTCTATTAGCCTTACAAGGTCCTATTCCGTGGTGAAATACGAGATGTAGTTGATACACTTGTCTAGTTTCCTTTTTTTCATCGTTGTCTTTGTGGAATTAAATAATATCGAAACAAAACACTTAAATATGTCCGCTAATTCTTTTTCCAGTTTTACATACAGAGACGACTCCACGTCAGTTTCTCACGAATTCTGAAGTTCTTCCTGCAAGCTGCTCTCGTCTTCACTGCATCCATATGCGGCTTGAGTCGTATCAGGGACCACAAACACCATGCCTCTGACGTCATCGTCGGATTTACCGTCGGGGCAGCAGTTGCCGTCTTTGTGGTAGAATATTTATATATAATTAAAGTGCACGTTTATAGCGTTTTTTCCTAACGAATTTATAATGAAAACAACAACACAGTCTAATGAATTATGTCCTTAACATCGGCTCCCACTAACATTGCATCAAATAGTAATCGTTTACATATGGGCCGTGCTCTGTAAAAAGGGGGTTTAATGCATGTGCATAAAATGTTGTCCCAGATTAGCCTGTGCAGTCCGTACAGGCTACCGGTAATCTTGGACGACACTTTACGCACATGCATTAAACCCCTTACACTTCATCAAAATAGTAATCGCTTGCACATTATTTCAGTATAAGCTTTTGGCGGAAAACCTGCTCTCCACATCTTTAGAGGATGACGTCAGCAAATCATCCATGTCAACATCGACAGTGTCACATGACTTATGTTGCACATGCGCAACAACAATATCTTCAAACGTCGAATCGCATACGCCTGCCCCATTACTCCAAAACGGGTACTTTAATGACGTCCCAAACACACTCGACGAAGGCAGGCATACGTCGTTAAAACTTAAAAAGAGTTCTCCCGTTCGTCGCCCTTTGTCAACACCAGTAACATTATCATCCCAACAAGAACTGGTTTGAATTTACACACGTGTTTTATATAAGTTTTTCTGAACTCGTGTAGCACAGAGAATTTGTTCTCGATGGAGTAGTAACCGTTACGAAATTTGTTAATCTGGTTGGAAGAACGTTTCTTACAAAAATTTAAAGCACGCTCTAACTAAAATTATCATCATCAAAATCATCGTCATCATCCTATTTGTCGTCGTCGTCATCATCTTCATCTTTATCCTTATCAACAACACTATCAACAAGAACAGCAGTGTTAAACAATATCATAATTACCATTACTAAACCTTTTTTTCGTACTAATCACCAACCAACTTTCGCGTAGACCAATGTCCTTTTTTTGTCAAAGGGCTTCAATCTTATCCGGTCTTGGTTATTGACCTTCGTCAGAGAATATGAAATGAAAACTTCTCGAGCAATCGATTGTCTATAAGAAACGACTACTACGGATATATTAATTGTGTCAATAGGGTTTATTTGGTCTTTGTAAAATTATTTTTATTGGAACTCACTCGGTGATAGGAAAAGACACTTTGACTTCTCAAAGGTATCTTACTAAGCACTTGACAAATTAACTTATCAAATGGATTGTTATATCAATAATACCAGCGATATACAATAAATAAAAGAACATTCGAATAAGTGTGAACATGTTCCATGTATACATCACACATGAAAGATGAGGTTAAATAATGATTATTTTGATATTTGTGTTGTGTTAAATGCAATTACATATTTGTGGCATTAATTGTCCGATATGATAAATTGTGTTTATTTTATTTGTATACATGTGTATGTGTGTTGACGGACTAAACACTGGACTTCTTGTCATTCGCAAGTAAGTTTTCTTAAACAAATGGCGTCTAGCGTATTAATAAAAAAACTTAGTCAGTATTGTTAAATGAAAAACTCTGTCATATGAATATAATGTTTATTATATAAAAGTACAACATATGTTGTAAACTGTTATTTCTTTGACAAGCCTTTAGCTTGTAAAGTATACAAACGTCTGCGTTAACCGGATGTCTATAATCGGCCGTGTACCGACAAAACGACCGGATGGTCTTTGTCGTGTGTTATCTCTTTTATTACATATAATTCTATGTTGTTCCTTCACTTAAATTTGTTGCAGAACCAGCTTTCCGTACTTTAATTTTTATTCAACCTAAGGGACTTTATGACCTATTTCGTTTGAAGTAATTTATGTGACGAAACCCACCGGGTAAAGGTAGACCCTCTGGATTTAATGAGAACAATTCGGACGTTGTGGTTACTTTTAACAGTAAAATATTTATTTAAAAAGGCATCTATCGATTGAAAAAAGGTATTTGAGATAACGTGTTTTTCATGTATAATTGGAACGTCTATAGGACTAAAGTAATCACTCCGACCAGTGATTCTATTTCGGAAATCGTACTTTCGGTCAGAATGGCCAGAATTCGATACATTTGCCAGTGTATCATTGAAACCTGTACATATTTGCTGCTTTCAGGGAAAACGGGGCTTAATACTGCATTAAAAGTCTGTCATGTTGGCAAATTTGTTGCTCAATAATTTTAAGTGAAGCAATTAATTGTGAAAAAAGAGACATATTGTTGTTTTTTATTCTAAGTTATCTCTATAAAATGGATATGAGGATAAACAGTGCTTTCAGACATACTCTTTATAAATGTGAATGGCTTGTGTTCATTTCCAACTTGCGATATAAAAAGCTATAACAAAATTTTGAAAACTGAACTGCGTCTAAGATTATGCAATAGCGAAAACCTTCAGTGCATTCAGCGCTTTGATTTTCATTATCATTTTTTCAATTGACCTCGCGCGATCCGTTTCTTTTCAGATATAAAAAATCTAACCGATCAGGCAGACCGATATTATTTATATTAGCTCGCCAGATACGAATAACGGACCGCTATTATATTTATATAATTAGTTTTCCTATCACATTATATGTAAATTAAAACAGTCGCGCATTTTGTCTCTCATTTTATAGGCGTGAAAAACGTAATATACAAAGTACGAAATCTCTCGAAAGTATTTCAGTTACCAAAGAATATAGAGAATACTATGTTAGTGTGATTGTGTACTTAAATTTATCCCACGAGTGAAGAAAGGTTTACATGGCGAGGCTTGTCGAGTGCCACTGGATGCAAGCAGGCAATTCTTTGTGAATAGACATTCTTTGATCGACTGACAAAGGAACGACTTATTCATCAAAGAAATTACCCTTTTAACTCAACATCGATTTCCTTCGAACAGTTAAAGAACAATTCACTGATACTTTCCTTAAATTTAATCCATCAATTGTTCAACAAAACATCGCGTTATTCGAGTATATTCGACATTTTAACGAAATCGAAAATGCAATTTCACCAGTTTCATTCCAGTTTTATATCCCAACACTGTTACTCACATTCATAATATGATAATAATGTCGTAAACACACACAATAATCGTTCGATGCATAAAAAATATTAAATTGTTAAATAAAAACCCGCCAAGTCCGAATTTATGTTGTCCTTAAATCCAAAGCGTCTAGCTTGTTTCGGGCAGTGATAATCGGCCCCAGGTCGCAAACCAGGGTTATGCCCCCTGCGGGCCGATTATCACTGCTCGGCCCATCTCATCCGTGTATTATCCTCTAAATAATCCATCGTAAACACACACACTCGTTAACTCGTTAAACGACTGCGTATCCAATGACTTGAATGACGCAATCGGGGGTGAAAGGCCAAAAAAAGTTATCCCTATGTTCTAAAAATAACTGTGGAATAAACCTTATCTAAAAATAACCGTGGAGAAAACCTTATCTTTTCTTTATGCTTTTCTTTATGAGTCGTATTTGTTCTATAAAATCATTTAGCTGTAGTATAAAATAATTAGACTTATTAAAAAGTTATAAAATTGTGTTTTCCTTATTTCACTACTATCTAAATTAATATATCTACAATGATAACAACAGAGTCATAACTCCCTTTAACTTGAAGAATTCTACTGAAAAAAAAATCTTGGATAAGATATGTAAAACGTTGTGACACTCAGGTACCATTGACACTTATCTTGGGTATGTTATATAAATGTTTGGACAACTCAAGTAGCTACCTGATACATTTTTGGGGTAGATTATATAACGCCGTGGGTCTCTGAAGTGTCTTTAGAGTGCAAGATGGATAAGTTGTATCGTAACCAGCAAAATCTCTTAACATACTTCTTTAACTTTTATTTTATTTGGTCTTTATTTCATATAATGTAGAATATATACACTTCAGCGATATATTTGCATTATTCACAATGGCGCCAAACAGTGCATTTTTAAGCAGCTTTTTAACCTGATAATTTCAAACGTTTTTCAGAAAATTGCTTATTTCAGAAACTAATTATACATTGATTATGTCTTGTATGTATTGTGAAGCCATAGTTATATAAAAGAGTAAAATCCATACTAAATAAACGTGTATAACGTACGTATTATGATAATAAAATAACGGGTCCATTGCATTTTGTGTTTACACGACAGAAAGCAAACATTGGCGAAGAGTTTGAGGTGAGTAGCCGATATATGTGTGTTTTTTACGCTTGCAATGCCGCCTATCAGGCCTTAGTTTTAATATAAATGGCTGTCCGGGAAGCACCGTGCTTGGTACACGCGTTTCTCCACGTAAGTATTTGTGTTTGGTTGGTGGTCACCATAAGGGATAGGTGGGTTTTCCTTCGGGTATTCTGGCTTCCCACCACAGCATAAGGCCACATCAAAATAAAAATACCTTTAGGAGAAAAACAAAATACAGGAAATTACAGCTGTACTCCAAAGGTCGTCCCATCTTTCGTGAGTCAAATATATAATTAGACAGGCGTGTTAGGGTAAACTCCGGATCTCAACATGTAGCCTCAGGCGCGGAGAGACCTCGTAAACTTCGAAATACACACAAGCATTTATAAGATATGCCATTATTTTGCCAATTTTCTGACGGAGTCAATAACAGTATTGTTTTGGATATTCGAACACACATTTTGTATTGAGCAATCACATGCATAAACGTGTTTGCAAAACAACAACAAACTATCGATAAATAAATTAGAGCAGGCATGCAATGGTTTTGTGATCGTAAAACTACTATTTATTGCTAACGGAATAACATCGTCGGGTCCGCAGATGGGCATTAATATAACATCTGCATGCATTTATTTTGAAATCCAATAGGACAAATATTAATAAATCTCCGTTATACATAACTCCGTTATACATTAAACATATTCATAATTTTGAAGTTAAATCACTTGCTCTGCACATACAAAATGATTTATTGCCGAGTTAAAAAACTTAACTATGCGTCAAGGCGTTTATCAGCATCTCGTTGTCAATTATACAACTAGGCGTCACGGCGGTGAAACACGAACTATCCACAACATCTTGACTCTGTGCAACGATGGGGATAAATCACTGTGCAGGTTTTAAACAAATTATTTTTATGTTAGTCCGGACTTTATTGGCAGGCCGTTGTAAGATAATGGGTGGAAATGCATGGTCTCACTCTAATGTTCTCACGACACAGTTCCATTCGAAAACTTGCACGAGGCTTAATTAGCAATTTGAGACTGGCATCTTTTTTGTGTGGAATGACGCACCGGCGAAGATCTTTTGAATACAATTTTCTCTAGCAATAGCTAAAAAGCTGCAGAGATTAGTCCAACATTATTTTAAGTCGGACTGAGATGCATAATTCCAACAAAAAATAAATTAGCAATTTACTTACCTCGTTTAAACAAAAGTTAATTGATCCCATTCTTGATTTGTAATTGAGTATCGGAAACATATAAAATATATACCGGGGTAGTTTGGGTAGTTTTAAATAATTCACATATGCATATTGGATTGATTGAAAACTTGCGTTGTTTTTGCACATTTATAAATATAATGCACGAAAAGGCTATGTAATCCGTATAAAATATTGCTTAACATAATCTTGTCCAGTTCTCTATTATAAACTTTCGCATACAAGCTTCATGTAAAATAAATATGTTGAGTCGAATTAATGAAGTAAAAGCCAGTCAACAGAAATTAAACGAACGGACAAAAGCGGCTGAATAATCAATTATACCCTACTTGAGCAAAGCTTGCGTCACCGAATCGTTGTAAACATGTGGATACTTATCCTATGCGAACAAGTGCATATAATGACAATATGCATTTCAACCGTGATTACATTGTGTTTTGTTAATTATCACCCGTTGTTGTTAAATTGTGCATACCGATACCGTGCATTTAAAAGAAATAATGACATAAAACATTCTAATTATTAGAGAAACATTAAACTGACTTTTTTTAGCGTCAGAACAGATGCTTGATTCGTAGGTTGTTGTTTGTTTTATTTTATTTGCGAATCTGTCATATAGGGTCTTGAAATTAATTATATGTGAATGTGGGCAAAATAAAAGCGGTACAATTTGCACCTTATGTTCAATCTATCAGTGGTCTAATTGAATTTTGCTATGATTCCCCACCCCTCAAAAGAAATGTCGGTCAGTTTGTAGGTCTGAAGCTCATTTCGTTTTGCACGAAATATTGAGAAAGCTTTGGCCTACGCTCATGTTGGAAATATTATTGTTAGCGTTGATAAAAGAAGTGATTATGAATAATATAATGAATAGTTTAAAACATATTATGTTATTTTGAAAAAAAAGACGGTTAAGTGATTGTAAGCTCCTTTACAACATACATACAAACAAACTTTCATTATTTTTCCTTTGTGTATTTTCAGATGCGAGAACTATTCGAAGATTTAAAGACTAGACGATACAATTGATTTCGTCTGCGATGTACTGTAACGACGTAGCGTATTTTTATGTCAACACTCTATCTGTGATCAAACCACTATTTTCAACGAAAACTGAACGGAGACATATTTTTAAAATCATAATTTAAATTAGGTGTTCATTTGTATACATATGTCCTTGTTTTACTCCTAGGTTTAAAACCACTGTATTTACTTGTCAGTTAATTCAGTGTGGTTAGTTGGTCTGTAAAGCACAGCTCGATTGAAGATTACTACGCTCACTTCATTAGTGCAATCGAACAATCGGACAGAAAGAAGGATTTAAAGTGTGGCTGCAGATTCGTCGTGTCACACAAGTATAAAAGGAGACTGAATCACCCAACCCTCCGGTCTTAATGGTCCTGTGGGACTATTGCAACATGGAAAAGTGTCCGGATAATAGACGGGTCAGTCGCAGACGACTCATGTTGGCTCTAATAGTGGATGTGATATTTTTTCTTATTGGTAAGTTTCTTTTTATATACAAACATTATTTATTTGAGAAACAAGTTTTTGCACATAACACAGTGTTGATATATTTATATATTTATGTATTTTTAAAATTGATCTTGATCGAAATGATATAGTTTATATTTACTTCAAACGCATGCTGTTATTGTATAAGTATGTTTAGGACGATGAGCTGTCTTATAAACTATTTTGAACTGATAAAATATAAAGTTTAAGTCTTACGCGTACATATTGCGAAAAAAAAGTTTCTTGGGAATGTTTGAAATTATTGATCACTTACGCTCAAAACCATATCTATCTTGAGAATGCACACAGCATATTGATTGTATGCTTTTTTCACTTAAAGGGGCCTTTTCACAGATTTTGGCATGTACTGAACTTTGTCATTAAATTGTTTGTATTTAGAAATGTAATCATTGGATGTAAAAAGCTCTAATAAACAATAATAGAATTTAAAAAAAGTAACCCTCTACTGGGCTCGAACCACTAATCCCTGGATTAAAAGTCTATCGGTTAGACCACTCGGCAATCCGTGCTCATACTATGATTGTTGTATTAAAAGTCTATCGGTTAGACCACTCGGCAATCCGTACTCATACTATGATTGTTATCGGTTAGACCACTCGGCAATCCGTGCTCATACTATGATTGTTATCGGGTAGACCACTCGGCAATCCGTGCTCATACTATGATTGTTGTATAGACCACTCGGTAATCCATGCTCATACTATGATTGTTGTATAGACCACTCGGCAATCCGTGCTCATACTATGATTGTTGTATAGACCACTCGGCAATACGTGCTCATACTATGATTGTTGTATAGACCACTCGGCAATCCGTGCTCATACTATGACTGTTGTATAGACCACTCGGCAATCCGTGCTCATACTATGATTGTTGTATAGACCACTCGGCAATCCGTGCTCATACTATGATTGTTGTATAGACCACTCGGCAATCCGTGCTCATACAATGATTGATGTATAGACCACTCGGCAATCCATGCTCATACTATGATTGTTGTATTTTATACTTAGACCACTCGGCAATCCGTGATCATACTATGATTGTTGTATTTTATACTTAGACCACTCGGCAATCCGTGCTCATACTATGATTGTTGTATAGACCACTCGGCAATCCGTACTCATACCATGATTGTTGTATAGACCACTCGGCAATCCGTGCTCATACTATGATTGTTGTATTTTATACTAAGACCACTCGGCAATCCGTGCTCATACTATGATTGTTGTATAGACCACTCGAGAATCCGTGCTCATACTATGATTGTTGTATAGACCACTCGGCAATCCGTGCTCCTACTATGATTGTTGTATAGACCACTCGGCAATCTGTGCTCATACTATGATTGTTGTATTTTATACTTTACACAACTAATCCTCGTACTGTCACAAAATTTAACGACCAAAAAACCTCTCCAAATCATTAAATCGTATCGCGCTGCAACTCTTTATAATTTTCAGTGTTTTAAATCGTCAAAAGATGCACATAATTGATATTAAGAGCATGGGAAATGTTCAGCATTACTGTTTCCTAAAAAAATACAACGAAAATTTGCCAATATGAAACATTTTTTTTATTTTGCCAATTTACACAATCGTGAAAAGATCCCTTTAAGGAATTAATTAAATTGATTGAGTTGAACTGAACAGACCAAATGTTTTATTAACTTTAGAGCATTATGGCTCATCGTTATTTTACAGATTCAACATCAACGTCTATTGTTTGAAAAATTTAATAATACTAATGATACAAGTAATACACTTAATACTACTACTACCATTACTACTTCTTTTACTACTATTACATGTACATCTATTACTACTATTCCTACTGCTACTACTACTAATAATAATAATGGTAATAATGAAGCTTATAATAATTATAATATATGCTACTTATAAAAATGATGATGATGATGACGATAATGATAATTTTTTCAATAAACCGATAATTTGAACCAGAAAATTACGCCATATGCAAACTTACCAGTATAATAAAACCTTAAACACGTGGTTTGGGCATGGTGCGTGTTGTATTTAAAGTATTTTTGTTTATATTTTGCGATTCGATTTTGAGCTACGCGCTTATAAGCTGTCTAAAATTTGCCGAATACACAGGGATTAAAACTTGCAAATTATGCAATGCTCGGGGATCACAACAGTTGTCCATTTGTCCTCTCATAACCCCCTGTTATCTTGCGGTAAATAAGGCAAACTGCAAAACAATAACTGCGAGTGTTGTTATTTTTGTTGGTAGAACCAACAACCAATGCTAACAAATTTCATCTTAAGAAAGTTTTTTTTTTTAATTACCGCGTTTTTAATATATTGGCAAGTAGCTTTTGTTATCCTTTGTTTGACCGCGCGTTTTACATTTAGTCACGGAGATGCACACACATAACTTATTAAAGGAAGACAAAACAGCTGGAATGTATGTAAGGAAATTAAGAAAAAAATATGAAACTGTAAACACAAGCAAACACAAAAGCTTCAATTTCCAAGCGCATAAAACAAACTATCGATATAATGCATAATTCTATGATTTCTCTTCACACAAAGAATGCACACATAAGTACCCGAAGATTTCACGCAGTACGTGTCACAGCGTCCGTGTAATGGTGTGCGTTTTTGTTAACTTTCTGCACTTATTATTAAAGCTACGCGAATAAATAGAAACAACCTCTACAAAAAGGTTCTAAATATTTACATTTTATTTTTTTAAATAACTAATCATTTTAGTTTGATTGATATTTGTAATATACATGGGTGTGACCGAAATACGAAATACACCAAACAGTTTTGACTCGTTAAACAAACGCTGCTGTTGGACGTGGCTTTCACATATTTACAGAACAGTTTAAATAAATCACAAATATAATGAAGCTTAGAAGAGTGTCTTCTTGGACAAATATTACAGACATCACCAGTCTTTCAATCTTCTATCAATCTGCTACCGTAGTATCCATTTTTATGATCGGTTGCAACATCGATTATATGACTACCTACGCGATTTATTAATCTATTGCACTCAGTCAGTAAATTGAGTATTAAATCAACATTTGTGTCACTATTTATACGCGTCGCTAATCGCATAATTTAAAAATTATACTCCCTTCGAGTTTACGAAAAATGTTTTTATAACAATGAAAAACAATACTTGTAATAACCTTAGGCCAACAACTGAAATGAAACTTGAGAATTTAGACCACTTTATGTATGCAAAAAAATAATCGCCGTTTTGTAATTGAAAAACTTTAAATGCATTCTGTTATCTTTTTTATATTTGAAAATCGAAAAGTACTGAAAAGGGTTAATAAAATGATCATTATAGTTGCTTTTCCGTGTCAATGATCGGTTTTGCACTGTGCTGCATGTTGACATCGAGTAATTTTAGATCTTCCTTTCTACACTGAACTGGGGATACAACTATTGACCAATCGGATCAGACAATATAAATATGTATGCCATCAGTGCATGTCCGGTTGTAATTAGCACATTTATATTTACACAGAGATAACGATAACATAAAAATCAGGCATGTGTCAATTAAGGTAGTGCACCTCTAATGATTTCCCGCGATTTCTTCGAAGGTTGAAGAGCCTACTATTAGGTGCCGTAGCCTAGTGGTTAAGGCGATAGACTAGAAATCTTTTGGGATATTCCCGCGCAGGTTCGAATCCTGCCGACGACGTATACTTTTTTGCGACGCGTTTTATTTATTTTCTAACGTAATTTGATTTAATATGGCATATAAGCTATATTTATTGTTAAATATGTTGCAATTTTAATGCACATTTTTCAATTATTAAAATTAAAACAACGTTATGGCGAAATTGGGTGATTTACTGTTGAAAATACGAACCATGCATGTTGCATTTTTATTTTTATTTCAAAAAGTAAACGGTAAATCTGTCTAGTTCTTGGTATTTTTGCTGTATATAGTGTTTCTATAAAAACTAAGTTTAAAATGTGACTTAAATGATACTATTTAGAATTTTAAGACACTTTGTTTTTAACCGACCCAATTTTTACTTGGCTGAAATCACTTACATTTCATGGTGCTCTTCCATAGATAAAAATTTGTAAAAAATAAATGTCTGTAAAAGAATACTTATTTCATCTTGTTTAAACTTTAAACACCTTTACAGCATCTGTACACACCAACTGCATGCCCATATTTGGAAATTTGAATGAATTATGGAACTTTTATATACCCCAGGGGTGAAAATAAACTGGACAAAAGCCGAGCGTGGGGGTGGTTTTGAAAAAATCGGTATATTTTTTTAAAAAGCATGGAAAGCCTACCTACAAATTTGCATGTAGTTCAGTGAAATGATGCTGATTAAGAAAATAATTAATTAGATTATATTTGGATAAGTGCCCATTAGAGGTGCACTACCTTAATACAATCCATTTTTTTAAAATCAAATTTGCAACGCATAGTACGGTTCTGTCCAGTTATGAATCAATCAAACGGGAATATAAAACAAAAGCAAAAAGATTGACATCATACAATTGATTGGAAAAAAAGACGAATGAGAGAAATAGCAAAAAATGTTTGATGAATGCAGCTTTTCTAATAGACTGGTCGACTGATATATTTTTTTTTATCGATCTTTACACTGTATTAGACCGGTTTTATTGTAAATACTGAACGTAAGTCACAGCGCACCAAAATGGAAGTTTATTTTATTTTAATTTAAATTCCAGAATTTAAACAGTCTCATTACTACAACGATATCCTTTTCTAAAATACATTCGATTAAACAAATACATGAATAACATACATAATCATAGCAAGGCAAATATAAATGCAAATACTTAAAAAAAAAATTCATGCTAATGGTATTTCCGTACAATGCTCTTAAAGGGGCCTTTTGACATATTTTGGCATTTTTTTTAACTTATTCATTAAATGCTTTATATTGATAAATGTAAACATTGGATCATAAAAGCTCCAGTAAAAAATCAAGAAAAAAAATTAAAAAAGGAAAAGAACATTGCCCGGAGCAGGTTTCGAACCAGTGACCCCTGGAGTCCTGCCAGAGTCCTGAAGTAAAAACGCTTTAGCCTACTGAGCTATTCCGCCGAGTATACATTCTTGACGTATTTTATACCTAATATAAGCAATCTTCGTAGTTTCACAAAATTTAACGACAAAAACAGAACTCTCCAAATTATTCAATCGTTTCGCGTTGCAACGCTTTATAATTTTTAGGTTTTAAAATCGTCAAAAGATGCATATAATGGCTATATTAGAGCATGGTTAATGTTCAGTATTACTGTTTCCTCACAAATATCACAACTAAAACGAAAACTTACGAATCTGAAACAACTTTTTTCAATTTTGTCAATTTACAAAAGCGTGAAAAGATCCCTTTAAATGAGTTCATATTGAGCAAATTGTTTTATTGTTTTAAATTCCCTCTAAGAAAGCCACAATTAAAACAACGAGTTTTCCAATAATGAAAATAATTTATGTCTGGTGAAAATAGCCAAAAAGGTCGCTGCCATAAACTTCTAATAGAGAGCTATATATGATTTATTGCCTATATTTGCACATCTATCAACAAAGTCTCGCTCTCCTAACTAAATACACTATTTCTATCAATCGTGATTTATTTTTTTAATCAGTGCACGCAGCTCCTTATCGGACTAATACTAAATTTATGACGACAGCGGCTTATTCCCTAAACTTCTCAACTTCAAGGATTTTTCAAAATAACAATATATTTTGTTAGCATAGAACCTTTACTATTTCTGCAGAAACATGGATACTCAAACATATACAAAGTATCCGATTCATGTCGTTTTATGTCGTAAGACAATTATGTATGCCTCTTCACTAATTGAATGTGCTGGCAAACTGCTACGCAATATTATCAAAATAATGTAGTTTCAGTCATGCTACGTTTGCTTAAATGCATGCTTTAATAGACGACTTTATTACCCACCATAACACGGGCAAGAGCCCGCGTAGCGGGCGTTGACCGTTCATACATATGGAAATTTGGACAAAACAATAGGCATAGGGGATACATCTAAAAAATTGCCACGCGACATATATTTTCGCGATGCAACTACCTCCCTTGAATACTCATCTTGTTCATGTTCTTTCTCCGTTTGTTTAGTTGCGAATTTATTTGATCCGATTAATTCAATATTTCACTGTAATTATTATCCTCACAAATCAATAAATAAAACTGTTTAAAACATTGATTCGCTGAATTAATGAACATCGGCGTTGATTTCGAGCTCTCAAATTTTTAAGGGGAGCTAACCACTGCGCATACAGCGTCCGGTGAATACCGGTATTCTCGCGGTATTTAAATAACGACACCCTACTGTTTAATGACAGAATTCGTGACGCATTTTCTATTCGCTCGTAGAAAGCAGTTTTACGTGTGATCATGAGCAACATTCTGGTAAGTTGTGGTTGTTATCCATCAGAAACACATTTATTCACAAAATTGAACGATATTCCGATGTAACTTTTTAGTCTTTTAGCTTATTTTAAGCGTATTTACACCTCGTCTGTTCGCACTTTGAGAAATCCCGAAAGGTTACATATCACTATATAAAGTTTAGGCCTAAAACCACAAAATCTAATACCGTTGGATTTTCGTACCTACATCGTTCGTAACAAATCTTCCAGGTTCGAAATCAACAAAAAAAAACAAGACATTTATAAATTGTCTCCATCATTTATCAAATTCTAAGATATTTGTTGGTTTTTTGTTTTTAGAAGCTGTTCTGCCAAGGCGAGAGCTGGGCACCACTTAAGCCATTCTATCGAGCAAAACTGAAGTTTTGGTTTCCAGAAATCAACAAAGGAGGCATTCCTGAACTATCAAAGTTTCCAAGCTATACACACAGTTATTTGCTGTGGTGATCTTGTTTATTGGTTCCGTTGGTTTACTTTGATGGAACATGTGTGAACTTTAATAGAACTTTAAAAAGTCTATATCTGTCTATCTATAAAAAAATCAGCTATGGCATTATACGATCAGATGTGCAAACATTGTCAAAGTGTTGTTAAATTAACAATTTGAAGGCAATTATGCTGAATAAATATGAAGGTTCCCATTCAAATTTAGCTTGTATATCGACAAGTGTCTGCCAATAAATGCCAAACTAGTAATACAAAACTCACCACAAGTATGTAAAAGCACGTAGTACCTGTTGTGATCATTTTTAGTAAGATAGTCTTATTCTAAAGAATAGCAAATAGTTTGTTTAGTCAATGCATAATGACATTGATATGATTTCCTTTCTATTGTGTAATTTATAAATTGGTTGTTACTTGTTGTTCCATGATACATGTTTTATCGCTAGTACAAAACCAGCATTGTAAATTTTGTAAAAGGTAATAAAATGTTACTTCATTGATTCCACAGTTTTTCAGAAGATAACATCACTTTGTAATTCCATATACGTAAATATTCCTTTAAGTTGATGGCAGTGTTTCAGTATTACTTATTGTGCAACTATTATTTTATGTGCAAATAAATGATGTGAAGTGTTTTGTATCTTAACACAATACCATAAACCTTTTTATATATGTACTGAATATATATATACTAACATCATGTACATGCTTCATGCGGCTTAGCCAAGAAAGACAATGACTGACATTTAAATAGGCTCATCATGTTGAATCCTCCGTTTGACAATAATTTTCTCAGTTCAGTAGACAAATCAATACCTACCTGATCATGCATATGATTACTGATAATCTATGATCTATGTTTTATTGCATGTGTTATTTGAATGTTAAAATAAAAAAATATAGATGATATAACATTATGTTTATTTCCATTCAAATTGTAACTTAACATCTACAAACTAAGTATATGCAGTTTAGACAGTGATTAATGAATTGCTACAAAATGGCTATTTTTTAGTGGCGAAACAATTTAAACTATTCGACAATAGTTTGCGAAAGAAAATTAAATCCCTGCAAGATACCTGTATTTATACAATAGTTTAATTGCAAAGCAAGTATGCTGCCATTCTGTTCCACATAGTTATACATTGATAATTAAAAACAGGAAGACAATTAGCGGAGTTAACATTTCCCAACAGTAGAAATCATTCTGCTGATGAAGTCCATATAGTACACGGACGAAAGCTCCAGGTATAGCTTTCAATACTTAGTGCAGGGCTTTTCAGCCTTATATAACAGAGGCCTATTAAAGGCCGCTTCCCACTTGAATTTTTTTTTTTAATCATGCAGTTTTTCAAAAAATCCTAACTTACACCAGCTTTTTCATTTCCCAAAGCAGTAATTTTAGGGAGAATTTTTCCCAAACGAGCAATTTCTTCCCAAAATCCATAGGCTAGGGCATTTTCCAAATGAAGCGAGCAAAAACCCCTTAGTGTGTGTAATTTGACAGTCTAAAACTTATTGGATTTTTAAAAAATCCTGTCAATCAAAATTGATTTGACACATAATTTTGATTATGTTAAATCAGTGTATACTAAAATCAACTTGTTTAGCAAGCTGTTAAGTTGAATTGAGACATTTGATGAAACAAACTGTTTCCTGGGTAGGACCAGTACTTAGTGTCATTAGGGCGATCTAAAGAATGCTCCCACTTAAGGGATCAATACATAGACCTCCCAGTGACTAAGCCAGTTAGCAGACACCATATCCACTATATCGCAGCCACTGAATCAGCTTTAAATTCCTGCGGCTAGAAAACAAAAGTATAATATTTTGAACACAATAATGTCCATACATTTATTAAAAATACATGTTTAAAAAAAAGCTTTTGCCAGTAAATTAGGTAGCACCTATAATTATATTAGTAAACATTACGTGTTAACGAGCAACACTTTTACTTTTTATATGATTCGAACACATTATTCAGCCTGATCACACATGCAAAACACCGTGTTTAGTTTCAGTTTTAAAAGTGTTGCATGCCGTTTCAAAGGGCGTATAAACAGATTATCAAAATGACCATTGTCCAAACACATTCTATACATAAAATTACACTATAAATCTAGCAGAAAGTGAAATACCCCAAATGACTTAGATTCATACTGAAAATATGGTTTCGTTGATAAAGTATCATCATTTAGATTATATATAAAATCATAAAGCGTTACAAACGCGAACCAATCAAATATCACGAATAAAATGTTATTAAATGTATGACAGCCTTGATGTCTGCGTATTTTATGCAATAGCCCTATTATATAGCCCAAACGACGTTTGTTTAAGACCCACTTGATAAAAACTTTTTTCTTAGATTCTATTCCTTTTATTTTAATTTTTCTCAGCAGTTCCGTGTACAAAATCAAAAAGGTGAAGGTATTTGCGTACATACTTAGACATGCCCCAATCTGTTTACATATCCTTTTAAAGATTACAGTGCCTTTGTTGTGAAAAGGTCGACCTACCACATCATATCCACACAAAGCCACCCGACCTCGTAAAAATAATTGTATCACGAACTTCCCATTGGATTTAAACATGCTTATATAACAGCATGGGCTAGTTCGTCATTATCGTTCCTATATATCTTGCATGTTAGACATAACAGCTGATAATTAAATAATATACGATAAAGGTCGTACGTAATTCTCATGCATATATATTTTGCCTGACAGGCACAACACGAATTAACAATGTAATATACGATTTAAGTAGTACGTATTTATCATTCTTATATATTTTGTCGATAAAGCATATTACGAATGAACATAATTTAATGAAGGAATAAAATATAGGATGGAAATTTATAAAACAGCATCTTATTGTTTGTATGCGAAAAGAGTAAGCGAAACGACTCATAATGATAATCCCTGTTTGATTTTGTATTTGATATTTCCCAGGCATTTCACTTCACAAGTGATCTCTTAAGTGGAGGCAATTACTAAAAGCGTAGATTATAGAACGTTATTTTTAATTATTCTTTCCCATAAAGGATACAATCGCAGATAACAATCAAATACAAACAGTTATTTCCGGTCATTTGTTGAGTGCTTTGTTCTTGTCATAGGAATAATCAGAAGAGTAGATTTCCGTAAAAAAAAACAGTTAAGGATGTTTACCAACTAAGTACTTACCTACTTAATGACGACAGAAATTGAAACATGACACTGATCGTTGTTGTTTATTTACTTTTTCAAGGAGTGGGAAATTGGGTCAATTTTACGCATTTGTTTTAATAGCGTAGTATTTTGTCACGTGACTTTCATTCATAAAATACCGGATTATTACGCTGTTGGAAAATGTATCGGCATGTTTTGTTTAGTTACAGCGCGTGCTTTCAGTGTAAAAGCCCCGCCCATAATTATTGCAGAATAGCCCATAGACGGTTTTCTTATTTGTTTATATGAAATTTGGCACGTGCCGTGTTAGAATTTAAGTTAGATTGAAAACAAACCTACATAACAGCTTACACAAATTCGCGTTTCATATTGCAGGACAAACAACATAAAAATCATCGACACTGTGAAAATTTTACGATTTGATTAAAATAGATCGTCTCAACCTTTTTTAATAACTGACCATGAACTAAAGTTGTCTGATGTTTCCAAACAATTTGAGCAAATGTCTCAATAGCATGGCATTTTTTTTATACGAAAATGTTTTAATGAACTGGGTCTTCACTTGTTGATATTTCGACAATGCTCTAAGTGTGATATTCGTATCCTCGCACCATTAGTTTTTGTCTTCCTTTGATATCTCTAGCGAATCGAAAATCAAATACGCGGCTGATTCGATAACTTCCAGTACAACTTCTATCAAATTAGCTACAATTGTATGAGCCTTGCTCTGTGAAAATGCATGTGCGAATAGTGTCATCCCATATTAACCTGTGCAGTCCGTACAGGCAAATCAAGGACGACTCTTTGCGCTTTTATGATAATTTTCGTTTAAAGAAAGTATCTTCTTAGCAAAAATCTAGTTTAGGCGGACACTGTCGTCCCTGATTAGCCTGTGCGCACTGCAAAGGCTAAGCTGGGATGACACTTTACACACATGCATTAAACCCCTTTTCACAGAGCACGGCTCATATAAATGTTTCGTTTAGCGGAACCCACTTATCAACCTAAGAGCCTATTACTCCCACTCGAAGATTTGTAAATTCGCGTTAGGTCCCAATATTGATGCATGGGTGGTGGAAGATACACGTCTCGTACGTGATGATTTTCGACTTGGATAAATATTTAGAAATAAGTATCATGCTGTTTATTGTGTCTATTATCAAAGAAGTGACTCTTTATGATTCAAGAAATTTAAAAGTATATACAAGTATAGTGACAATAAAGATGGAGTAGGTAGTTATATAAATTCGTTAACCAGAAGACTAAATGAACTTCAAACAAATTAACTAGGGAAAAGTATTAAACAATATTGTCCCTGTTTAAGGTTAAGGAAGATATTTCATACGTAAAACGTATTTTAACCGCTTTAAATTTGTTCAAAACTTGATACAATTGCCATTTAGGTACGTTGTAAGTGATGTACCTCATTCATCAAATATTGGCTTGTTTTATAGCCTGCTTAAATGGTGCAGTTTCCTAAAATGATTAAGAACAAGAGGAACATTCTTGACATACCCGAAACGAATTCTATATTTTTGTAAGATTTATACATTTCCAAGGGACCAAGATTTCTATATTAAAACTAATTAATACACAAAATTTACACTTTTGATTTACCTCTGAACGAATGGATATCTATAGATGTTTTTTTGTAACATCCTTGTTATCAAATCATAATTGGTCAAATTTAATTTGTAATGTATTCGCTATTGCTTAAAATACCAATATTCTTGCAAAGAGCTAAGTTTATCCCCCCATACCTCACAATATAGTTTTGAAGAGTAGGTCAATACGAAAGAATATTAGGGAATACTTTATGCAGAGCATTTTTAATTGACATAATTGCAAGTGATAGCCTGTATATATTCACAGGCAAGTTTAATTTTTCTTGGTTCTATGTCTATTCTTAATTCGTTAGTCTAAGAATCGGTTGATAAACACCGGCCCTGGTTGGGATACTCCACTCGTTCACTTCAAAGCATGAGGTCAAAAACGATTTCACGTGAATAAACCACTCAAATAATGTGTAACATTAAATTGAAGTTTTCTTGACGTGTTCAATAGGTCTTGGTGGTTTAATTCTAACTTAATATACGGGTATCCGAAATAAAACTTTATGACATTAATGAATACATGTACACTGTATTGTACATTTTTTGCAAAATTACAAGCTACACATTTACGCCAAATTCTTGCCTGGCGTTATTCTAATCTTGAATCAGTCCCTTGCCATTTAAGTAGCATTTAAAAACTGGTTTACTGTATTATACTGGACGGTTACAATGCAACTAATACATAAGTAAGATTGAGGTTATTTGAATTGTTCAAAACAATTGACCTTGATTACCGTTTTCCGGAAAGATTTAATGTTGCAACTGTTTTAAATCTTTTAATGAATTGTAATAAATGAAAAGAAAAAATTTCGTTATTTAAAAAAAAACAATCGCAATATGGAACGCATGTGTAGCTGTCGCAAATTAATAATTTAAATGTAATGATATTGAGTAAATGATGTACCAAGACACACACGCCATATTTAATGTCACGTTTTTGTTTTGTTTTTATTTCAGTGGGTATTCCGGTTCTTTACTTGTTCCTTCAGGGTCAGCCCTTTATCAGGGGCTTTCAATGCGATGACCCCTCCATCTCCCTCCCCTACCGGCCAGATACAATCAGTACACCTGTTCTTATCGTCGCCGGATTTGGGACCTCTGTCTTTTGCGTGAGTAGAGACAAAGTTTGTTCTAAACTATATATGTTTTTGTGAGCCGGCGATTTGCCTAACCGTCTATTCATTTTGGCACTGTTAGATTGACAACACCACCGTGTTCTGGCAAAGTCATTTAGTTGAAGACCAGTGTAGCAAATAACCAGATTTATGGGTCGTATACGAGTCTCATGCCCGACTCAAATGTCATAAACCCGGATATAAACGTAACAAATAAAGAACGGCAATATAAGAAATCATGCAAGCCTTTGCTAATTTAAAATATGTTGTTTTCTAGGTCGTTATTGTGGAGGTTTTAAACGCCATCAACAGGAAGTGTCGGCGACCATGCTCAACATTGGAAGACTTACGGTTCTGCGCAAAGGGATTTTCTGTGTTCCTCGTCGGGTTCGTAGTTCAAACACTGTTCGTAGAATTCGTAAAGAGACAGCTTGGATTCTTGAGACCAAACTTCATTGATGTATGTCAGCCGCAGTTTAACAGATCGCTTTGCCCCTCGTAAGTTGGACAATATTTCTTCCAGCTTTAAGTATAATAAATCGTCGTTTTGGCTAAGAACCGCTTTAGAGGCAATTAAATTGTTTGATTATAAGCAGTTATCATAAACATTTGTATAGCATGTTTTCTCCTCATAAGCTCAGAACATTGATGTATGTGATTTCATTGTAAGTGAAGTTTTCTTCTGAGCCTGATTCTTTATATTTAAATTGGTCACATTTCCGATCAAACGTATTAAATAGCCTTTTCAGAAAATGGTTGTTGTTTTCTATAACAAACTTTTATGTTGAGATATTTTTTTATCTGCAGCTTCATTACCGAGTACACGTGCAGCGGAAGTGATCACGACGCCGACGAGATTCGTGACAGCCGACAGTCATTTCCATCCGGGCACTCGGCGTTCTCCATGTTCATATCCGTTTTCTATTGCGTATGTACACTTTCTTTTAGATCTAGCGTGTTTTCAGTTTAATTTTTCGGGCTGATACAAGTATTCAGGTCGTCACTTTTACCCTTATTCGAATGCATTTGTATACATACAATCGGCCGCTTAAAACCATTCGATTTAACATTTAAATGTAAACTAATAAAACATAAACGATTTCTTTACATGAAACGTTTGTTTATAAGTGATTATTTCAAATATAACCTGAAACTCAATTGTGCTTTATATTTACCCTACCATGTTCATTTTTGTCATGGTATCCGAGATGTAGTTTATACTCTTATTTAGATTCATTACATTGTTGTTGCATACTAAATAACATCGAGCCAGAGCACTCACAAATTTGAAATTCTGTTTCAAGTTTTACATACAGGGACGTCTCCGCATCAGTTTTTCACGAATTCTGAAGTTTTTCATGCAAGCTGCTCTAGTCTTCACTGCATCTATCTGCGGCCTGAGTCGAATCAGGGACCACAAACACCATGCCTCAGACGTCATCGTCGGATTTGCCGTCGGTGCAGCTGTCGCCGTATTTGTGGTAGAGAACTATGTATAATTTAATTGCAAGTTTATAAATAGTTAGCTTATGAACTTATTCTTAAAACAACACAATACAATCCAGTATCTCGTAATTATCGGTTCCCAATTACAATGCATAATTATTAAAATCGTCTAAATATTATTTTTAGTACAAGCTCGTTGCGGAAAACCTTCTCTCCAAATCTTTAGAGGACGAGGTCAGCAAATCATCCACGTCATCATCGACAGTTTCACATTACGTATGCTGCTCATGCACAACACCGCAATCCTCGAACGTCGAATCGCAGACGCCTGTCCCGCTACTCCAAAACGAGTACTTTAATGTCGTCCCAAACACAATCTCCACAAGCAGGCATGCGTCTTTAAAACTAAAAGTGACACCAGTAACATTATCAAACCAACAGCAGGAACTAGTTTTAAGTTACACAAGTGGTCTATGTTAAATCGTCAGAACTAGTGTAGCAGCAATCAGCTTATTTTTTATTGTAGAAGTTATCGTTCAGAATTGAACACAAACACGAAAGTTTGTGGGTTAGGCAGTTAAGATAAACTTATCTTACACAAATCAAAAGCACTCTCTCAGGGAGTAAAAAGGTTCTGCTGTTTTGATAACTGACTATCATAAGGCCTACCAACAGTACTGCTGAGTGGTTTGGTCAGTTGAGTATTTCACAAGGACTGCAAAGGTTGCTAACTTGATCAGACACTCACGTAGTACGACTGTTAAGTGTTTTTTTATTTAGCGGACTTGTTACATGTATTTCTTCATATATGGCAGTCGATCGTAGGCTATATGCAGAAGATCCCTGAGCAGATCAGTGTCTTTTAGACATCGTATTGTCGACAAGCATTGTACTTGCAAACCTTGACCTCAGTGTCTCAAAGGTTTAAGGCACGTCATTAAGCCAATCTCATTTACAGCACATACGTCTGCAAGTATATGATGGTCCAGTAATTGGATATTACATCCATATCAAATCAAGGGATTTGGAAAGATCAGTCGATTGCTTTATTTGGAACGACTTACCTATTTATGTCAGTTTGTTCAAATTGCTTTTGATACATATAGCTAATGGATATATTTGATTGATGTTTGTTAATATAATAAATTAATATTGTGGACTTCCGTTGACCCAAAAAGTACGGTGGATGCTCCTTTTTTGAATATAATAAAAACATTAAACTTATATGATCGTGTCTCTTACGTTCATTGTCTGAAACCTGTCTGAACAACCGAGCCATTGATTAATAGTATCGTATTGTTGCCGTAACTTCTTTTATTAATATAATTTTAATTGCTAAATATAAACTATAACGCCTTTACCATCACATAAAAGCAACTTGCTTTGTGGAATATAGTTTCAGTCGTAATCAAAGATACCACGCACTATGGGAAACGTGTGATTATAATAATCGGTTTAAAGCAATGTGTTTATTGCATTGTTCGAAATATTACGTCATGATTATGATGAGACATTATAAGAAGAGAAATGGTAGAATCTTAAATATCCAAATTTTTATAAAGAGACATTAAGTCAACATTTGAACAACAATGTATTTTTTGATAAAGCAGTATTATTCTTTAAAAATAAAACGAACACGCAAACATATTTGTCATCAACAAAAAGCATTTTGAAGTATTGAACTCAACACAGAGACTATCACGTGTTTGACAAGGAAAGTACATGTTCTGATAGATTTAATTTAAAGTTCAGCCGATAGGATTTAAAACTCGCAGACATATTTAAAAAAAAATGATTTATGTAAAACACCCTTATTAAATACCCATCCCAAATATTTATAAAATATTTTTTTTAAAGCACCCACGTTGATTATGGTCTAAATACGTAGTTTATTAATACACTTTTGCCAAAGCAAACGTTTTAAGCTATGTATGGATCAAGTTCTTGCAGATGCTTCATCTAATAATAGGCACATTAATCACGATGCACCACCTTTAAAAGCCAAACGTATACAGACGCAAGCCACATGAAGCAATTTGCTACAAGAGAAATGTGTTTCACGCCTTCGGTGTCAAGTGCTTCTTAATATGACGCTTATTGCATCTGCTGTTATGATTATCCATTGAATAAACACACTTAGTCCGCACAAATTTATCATTTGTTCAACAGAACATTTTACTACAACACATTGGAGCGAGCAATTGTTTGCTATTCTCATCCAATAATTTTCCTTTTAATCGTTGAACGAAATATACAAAATATTTTGTAAATTATATAAGCATTTCCTAGATTAATCGAAAAATAGCTTTTCGCAGGGAAAAATAAACATGCGGACGCAATCGAATAATTAAATATATTTTGTTATTCAAAGATTTGTTATTGTGATATATCCAAAGAACATTTTATACATGATTGTAGACCTTATGTAATTCGCATAGATTAAAGAATAAGCTGATCGCTCTACTTGTTGACTTGTAAGCTTATGTTTAAGATTTGGTTTAGGTTATGTCATAGTATTACTTCAAAGGGCAAGATGCAGATGTTGTAAAGACAAACTAACTGTTTGATATCATATAAATTTATAAGAACGAGGTAATATTGTTCGTAAACTAGTCATTATGACATGCAATGCCCTTTAATCTTACTTCTTTAAATAAATAAAAAAACAATTTGTTTTATTCTATTACGTAATTTGTCTGACTGTTGTCGTTATGTAATTATTTCGTGGCTATTTATGCAATATCGTTTTTCAATGAATTCAACTTTTATCTTTTTCTTAAATAAATAAGGTCGAAATGAAAACATTTGTTTTAAAAAATTGTGTAGTCTAGAGTCGCAAGCGCATGAACCTTTATTCTTAATTCAGTATTGTTGCTTATCTTGCAAACGAATTGGCACTTACAGAACTAACTCTAAAGAATTTTGAACCCTCTAAAGCTATAACTGTGCTCGGTTTGAAATTTTAAACAATTGGTACCACTTAATTTTGGTAAAAACGGATACCGGAAAAACTTTGCGAAACCGAAATTTCGCAAACTTAAGTACCCTTTTTCTTGAAGGTTTGCTTATTTGTGATAAAGTATAAGATAAACTTCTAACTTGTGATTAATAATTGATTATTTTTGCTTGGTAAATGCGTTTTCTTCACTATGAACTTTATTTGCAAAGTTGGGGTCCCATGGGATTTTTGTATTTTCCCATGGGATTTTTCATTATCCCATGGGAATTTTGGTTTCTGCAATGGGATTTTTCTCCAGCTTTTTTATGGGAGAAAAAATCCCATGGGATTTTCAAAAACATAAAACACGTTCGTTTGTGCTTAGTTATCGATTTTAAGCATTGTTAAAGCATTTGTGCTTATTTTCGTTCAATTTACTTTGATAGAAAAAAATCCCATTTTTTATGGGAAAAAAAAATCCCATGGGATTTTTTTTTCTGATTTTTAGAGATTTATTCATCTAACCTTCAGAAACACTACCTTTTAACAAATGATGAGCATTTCTCGCGATTTCAACGCGTTAAATCGTGTTTAAAAAAAAAATCCCATGGGATTTTTTTTCCCATCGGATTTTTTTGTCCCATGGGATTTTTTTTTCCCATGGGATTTTTTTTTCCAATGGGATTTTTTTTAAGGTATAAGTTTCTAAAAGCTATATAATAATAATAATAATAATAATAATAATAATAATAATAATAATAATAATTATAATAATAATAATCATGCTCAATATGATGAATTTGTACTTTTAAGCGACTAACATTTTTATTCGAGCCGATCGTCGAGTCCGAATGGTGAGTATAAGAGCAATTTACCAGTACAAATTAATCTCACTTGTGTAGAGAACGCTACCGTACTATAAAATAATCTTGATAATAAGTCATATCATTTCTCGACAGAAAATGAAAACAGTATCCATATTGATGTCAGCAATGTCCCCTGCTATGATAAATATTGACAAAATGAAAAACCTTGACAATAATTCCGTGTCGAATACGCATTAGATTATAGCAATCAAATTCATATAAGCATTGATAAGATAATATGCGAAAATGGGTCTTATGTCAAATACCGCCAGCGTAGCTCCATTCCATAATGTCCGGTATTAAGTCACGTCAAGTTTCGTGGTCGAATTATAGCATAATAATCATTTTCACATTACGCGAATCATATGAGTTTCCCTACATATATTGTGTTAAAATTTATGTTACACTAATGTGCGATGATGAAAATGGGATTTCGGTAATTCTACATTCGCCCGCCTAGTACCGAAATCCCCATATTTACGCCTTAAAGGGTCAATAGGTCATCGGTATGAATGGTTTTTGACTTCACATGAATGTTAAGGTGCAAAAAAATGATATTAATTTTAATTATTAAGCACTCTTGACAGCATTAAGTTGCCTCTCAGTGGGGATTTCGGTAATTCTACAATAGAACTTAAACGCGCGCCGGTACCGAAATCCTGCTGTACAAACCTTCAAGTTTCAACAAAATTATTATAGTGTTTTTTTCATTAGCAACCAGTGAAATGTATTATCTCCCATTCGGTTACTTCTTTTGGAAAATAATTAGCGGGGATTTCGGTACTGCTACATTCGTACGCCCAGAGCCGAAATCACACATGTTTACGCCAATCCCCTATATTACGCCTTAAAGGGTCTATATGTCATTATGTTTGGGTTTTAGCTTTGCATTAATGTTGATTTGTACACAATCATATTAGTGTTAATCATTTAAACACTCTTATCAGAATATTTTTTCCATTATTAAATAGTTTATTAATGTGAAAAATGTGTAAACGAATGTAAAAAAGGTAAAATGTACATTTAAAAAATTGGTTACACAAAAGTATATGTAAATATAACATGACATAGTAATAATAAGTCTTCAGAAAGTATTTTCCAAACAAATCTGATGAAACAAATGATATCGTACTATCTTATTTACAATATGCTATACACTTTTGCAATTTAGTTATCAATGTTTAATCAAAGCATAAATCAGCATATGTTGCCTCTTAGCGGGGATTTCGGTAATTCTTAACAAGCACATAAACCCGCGCCGGTACCGAAATCCCCGCTGTTCAAACCTTCAAGTGTAAACAAAATACTGATTTCTGTTTTAATAAAGGGAACAATAGTATTTTTTGGCCACCAAAAAGCACTTCCGCGTCAACAAAACGATTGAAATTATGTCAGAAACCCAGCTTTTCATTGTATATATTGCAATACACCATCGGCCGCCGAGAGCGGAATACTGCGCTTGGCCGCTAAACAATGTGGAGTGCATCAAATTAAATGTCAATTTTCGATTTTATTACAAAAATAAACACTGCCTTTTTATAAATATGTCAAGCACGTACACTTAACAAAAAAATCGATATATCTTTATGTAATGTAGAAAAGTAAAGCGCTTTATATATAACAATGTTTTATAATGTCTATCTGGTTGAGAAAAAAAACTAAACAAAACCATGTAGAACATATAATATGTTTTCATGATTAAAAAAAATATTTAATGATGCACGTGATGTTTTATAATTGATATAAGTTCACGTATCATTGAACGAGTTAAGGGAGAGATGCGAATTAAATTACACATTATTAAAAACTGATACTATACTGTCAGCTTGATTTATAAATTGTGTTCCATCGCGCCAATATATTCATTGTTCCATGAAATTGTGTATAAATGCAAAACGATTGAAATTATGTCAGAAATCCTGCTTTTCACATGAAATGATCCTTAACACTTTATTTATTCCAATCAGGTAAATAACAAATACAATAATAGGGGAAGTCTATACTGTGTATTAGAAACTTGTTGTGGTGATCCCTATCTTATCCGCTCAATACACATCCACCTGGCTACTGTACAGAAAAAATTAGATTTACTTCCAAAATAACTGATTTCATTAATCTCTAACTTGTTGTCTACATTTTAAATTAACAACGATAATGGATCAACGTCACCGTTGCACAATTATTAAGTTCACAGTAATCTGTACTTTAAATAGATAGCCTAATTAAAGACGGTGCTAATAAAGAACAAAGCGTGAATGTGGATATTGAGAAATTAGATCCTTTTTTGCATTACACTGGCAGTATATCATTCTATCTTATATAAATAAGCCACATTTAAGACATGGATACAATTAAAATAAGACACATTTGCATCTTTCATTTCTTGAAAAAAAAATAAGCACGCAGTCACATATAAATAAGATAGATTGAAGACACAGAAAAAAATAAATAAGACACATTTGCATCTTTCACTAAATTTTCTTAAAAAAAACATGTGAAACTGAAGAAAAACATTTATTACTGACACATTATTCTAAAAGTCGACTGACAACTTAAGTTCAAAGAGGGATTTACAATTAAATAAGATCCATTTTCGCATGATGCTGGTTGTAGAGCAAGCAATACATTTCTTACTGACACATTATTCTAAAAGTCGACAGGCAACATAAATTCAAAGAGGGAACCACAATTAAATAAGATCAATTTTCGCATGATACTGGTTGTATAGCAAGTAGTCACATATTAATTACAGCTTGCATTAGTTGCAATAATTTTGTTAAGTGCGCGTGCTTCTGAACGTTGCGTTAAGCGAGAGTGTTGTCATTTTGTTAGTTTTATATTTTGGTATTATGTATGATTATTGCTTGTTTTGAATTTGAAATAAACGCTTTCTGGCAAATAAGCATCGTCTTAATTTTAATACAAATAATGAACATTTGACATACAAAATGTCCAATAACATACCGGCAATAACATTATATATATGTTAATTTCTTTGCATGTTTATACCGAAATTATAGCCGACATCGGCAGTTAGGGAAATTTTGTGACACACTTTAACACATCAAACATGCATGATAGTTCTTTTTTCATATGATATTCCCCTGGTTGCTTACCGGTGTATTGGTGCAGTTGATAACCCCGCCGGGACTACAGTAGGGTGCTAATACACACGTGTATCGTGTTCAATACAATCGTCTTAATTTTAATACAAATAATGAACATTTGACATACAAAATGTCCAATAACATATCGGCAATAACATTATATATATGTTAATTTCTTTGCATGTTTATACCGAAATTATAGCCGACATCGGCAGTTAGGAAAATTTTGTGACACACTTTAACAAATCAAACATGCATGATAGTTCTTTTTTCATATGATATTCCCCTGGTTGCTTACCGGTGTATTGGTGCAGTTGATAACCCCGCCGGGACTAAAGTAGGGTGCTAATACACACGTGTATCGTGTTCAATACCCGATCCATGCTACAACGTGTAAGAACGGGAATTTCGGTAATTCTACTTTTTAAGCTTGCGCACCTCTAATGGGCACATATCCAAATATAATTTAATTAATTATTTTCCTTATCAGCATCATTTCACTAAACTACATGCAAATTTGTAGGTAGGCTTTCCATGCTTAAAAAAAAATAAACCGATTTTTTCAAAACCACCCTCACGCTCGGCTTTTGTCCAGTTTATTTTCACCCCTGGGGTATATAAAAGTTCCATAATTCATTCAAATTTCCAAATATGGGCATGCAGTTGGTGTGTACAGATGCAGTAAAGGTGTTAAAAGTTTAAACAAGATGAAATAAGTATTCTTTTACAGACATTTATTTTTTACAAATTTTAATCTATGGAATAGCGCCATGAAATGTAAGTGATTTCAGCCAAGTAAAAATTGGGTCGGTTAAAAACAAAGTGTCATAAAATTCAAAATAGTATCATTTAAGTTATATTTTAAACTAAGTTTTTATAGAAACACTATATACAGCAAAAATACCAAAATAATAGACAGATTTACCGTTTACTTTTTGAAATAAAAATAAAAATGCAACATGCATCATTCGTATTTTCAGCAGTAAATTAATCAATTTAGCCATAACGTTGTTTTAATTTTAAAATTGAAGGATGTGCATACAATTTTCAACATATTTAACAATAAACATAGCTTATGTGCTATATTAAATCAAATTACGTTAGAAAAGAAATAAAACGCGTCGCAAAAAGTATGCGATGTCGGCAGGAATCGAACCTGCGCAGGAAAATCCCAAAAGATTTCTAATTCATCGCCTTACCCACTCGGCCACGACAACTTCACATCTGTGTAAACTTAAATTAGATATATATAAGTAAACAGGTAAAAAGGCTCGCTCGATCTTTGAAGAAATCGCGAAATCGTATTTTTCAGATGATAATTGGATCAAAGTCAATATTTATAGTGAAAATAATGTAATCTAAATGAATAAGTTAAACATATATCAAAATTCGGAGTTTGAAAAAAATAAAATGCATCTCTCGGAAATAAGCGATCATTGAAGATCGGCAATGGCTTATGTATGAAGTGAAAGGACAGTTGAAAGTTTCCATTTTGCACGTTAATGATTCTGATAATATGGTGACAAAGGCAGCAGTCCTATGTAGTATTGTGTTTGACCGGAGAGTAGCGTGATCTGTGTCGGTGTTGGGCGCTCTGAGGGCGCAATCCGGCTACATAGGTACATAGGAACCTCTTGTGGCTATAGTCCATGGATCGGGTTCGGCAGACAGGGAACATGTAAATTTTTATATATCTTAATTACCTAAACGTATATTTATCCTGGTTACTTATTTACTGAGGTTTGAGTTAGTCGCAATGATTGTAGATACGTTGTACTATATTTAGTAAGTATTTGGAGGACGAGTGGCACGGGCACGCGCTTTATTATCACTTATGCAAGGAACGCGTTTTGTTTATATACGTATTTTTGATATTCCGATAGGCTTAAGGGAGGTAACTTATTCAAGTAAAACGCGATATTTTTTGCGATGCCTTTTTATAACTCTTGTTTAATTAATTACATACGAATATACAGCTAAATTTAAGATGATTTTAACCAGAAAAAAAAATTCGGAGAAAGATATATTGAGATTTTGATATTCCATAGAATGCGAGTCTCCATATATATTTTCTATTGCAGGGGAGGTAATTTAAAAAATTTAAAGTCTCCGAATTTTGGTCTTTGTTGTATCTATTTACGTTTATTTTCAAGCTAATGGCGATTAAAAAATTAATTATTATTAGTATGTGCTCACATGGATATTGGTACGGATATATCGTGTTCATATAACTGTTACTACATCTAATTCATTCATCATTCAGGTCGGGCTACACAAATCTCGTGAAGAGGCCAGTAGGACCTGTAAACAAACTCTCATACACACACTCCTCACTCATCGTGGCGCTCTATAAGATCGATGTCATAAATAAAACTGTATTCGCTGGTATTTTCGGTTGATATGTTTGATTGCTTAGGACGCAATGAATATAGTGTATTTATATTTAATCGAAGTGAGCTCATTGTTGTTTCTGGCGGTATTCAATTTCTGGTAATAGTTTCGCGATTAAAGACGTCGGTTCTCGGTTAGGTGTGGAATGTTCTTATTTGTTAATGTGCCAAGTGCTTAAAGGCGGTTTATCGCACTTTATTAGTCGGCGTTTCAAGAGAATGGGTAATAAATGCAAATCAGTAGGTGCTTAGAAGACTTAAGTACGGCAAGAACCACAGGTCACTCTGCTAGGAACGATTACCACTGCCTGTCTGCAGCAGACGACAAATGATTCTGCTCTAGCAGTGAATGTATATACCAGCTTGTAAACGCCATTGGCCAGTCTAGTGTTTATCATTAAAATATGCACATATTGGCTGCTTTCATGGAAAACGAGGCTTAATGCACGTCAAATAAGATTAGCCTGTGCACAATGATAAGCATATGCAATGCGAACAAGCTAATCAAGGACGACAACAGCGAACAACTTCAGTGCCTTCAGCGCTTTGATTTATAATATACATTATGTCCTATGTTATATGGCGTATAGCTACTAATATATGTGTGTATAAAATATGTTAACCGTCTTTATTTTTTAAATAAATGAAATCATACTGAAACTCTACGAATTGAGGATTTACATGTTTTTATGAGCTGTCAAAGATTATTACAAACAACAATTATTATCTTTTTTAATGCAGACACTTTAAAAGACTGTGGGTGCGGACCCAGGATCCTGCGATAAATCAAACGGAAAGGTAATTTAGGTACTTAAGCTACGTTGAAGAAACTCGGACATTGTTGACGCCCTGTCTTCAATAAATACTGTTTTTGAGTGAGGTAAAACTTACAAATGTATTTGTTAGCCAATTGACGTGTATCGTGGTATTTTGAAATTATTTTTAAAATAACTGGGCTAAGCATTGGTTTCGGTAGAAAAGTACTGCAACAATTTCGCTAGATTTGAACACATTTTAACACTCCGCATTATGATATTTTGATTCAATTTTTCATATTTATACCAAGTGAGTTTTCATTTGACCGCCTTGCGGATACAGATCCATTAGCATGTGCTTGTGTATTATAATAACAATTAATGAGTTAATTTACTACTTACAGTATCGTTATTTTCATCAACATCATCGTTATCATCGTCATCATCATCATCATCATCAACATAATCATCATCTCATCATTATCATCATCATCATCAGTATCATCATCATCATCATCATCATCATCATCATCATCATTATCATCATCATCATCATCATCATCATCATCATCATCATCATCATCATCATCATCATCATCGTCGTCATCATCATCGTCATCATCATCGTCATCATCATCATCATCATCATCATCATCGTCGTCGTCGTCGTCGTCGTCGCCCTCGTCCTCGTCCTCGTCCTGCTCCTCCGCCTCCGCCTCCACCGCATCATCAGCAGCAGCATCGTCATCAGCAACAGCAGCAGCATTATCGTCACTATCACCAACAACATCGTTATGGTCGTCATCGTCGTGATCATCATCATCAGTGTCATCATCATCATCATCATCGTCATTGTTATCGTCGTTGTTCTCCTCCTCGTCGTCGTCATCGTCATCATCGTCGTCATCGTCATTCTCATCATGAACAATTTCAACAACCGTAAAACCTATCGCTCAGCTCATTTTTGCAGTGAATTCGGATGTTATATCAAATCTTTTTGATTAATAGAGTTTGCTGCTTAATGTATTAATAACTAAATAATAATGTTGATAATATTGAAAATAAATGGTTTCAATTTTATTTATCCGTTTAAGATGCAGTATTTGACCAAGTCAATTTGTCGCTAAAAGTATTCATTACACATTCAATCCAAAAAGCGTTACGAGTTGCTATTGAAACTATAATCGCATTCCGATAAAAATGGTGTCTGTATTAGGGCCTGTTTAATTTCTACGCTTCATTGCAATTCATAAAAATATTTTTAAGGGTACCGGTATATCTAGACACACTCTGTTATCCAAACAATCCTTGTGATCATAAACAAATAAACAATGAAATATAAATAAAATTAGATGATAAAAAATGGTATCTTCCTTTTTGCTGTTGCTAGTTATCAACAGAGTAGCAAAACTTTTAAATATAAATTATATTCAATTCATAGCACGCTTAAAGATTTGAAGTTTATCTAAATCTATAAGCACAAACATATGTATGTTTGTTAATACAAAGCTTTAGCAGTTTTCTGATTGCGCTTGAAAAGATGTGATTGTTGTTGTTGCATTAATAGTATCATTAGTTTGTATTTCCAGATTAGGTATTCCACCATACATTTTGTTTTTAATCAGATGTCCTATAATTGGCATTGCAATATTTCAATAACGAGTAATCAACACAAGACTTTATGTATTTTTAATTGTTTATCCATATTATCATTAACACTTGAGGGAAAAATAAGCTGTGTCATTTTTTATTTTTTTTATTTTACTTATGGTTCAGACAACTCTGCTTTTACTATATGCCGTAATAATTATAAGTTTCCGTTCACTTAAAGATATTGTTTTTCGTGTTGGAAAATTTAAATACGAAAAATATTTAGAGACAAGTGTGTTATGTTTGTTTGTCAATTATTTAATTGAAGTAGAACTAATACAATCAGTGTACATAATTTTATTGTGTTGTTCCCTTCGTTCTTTACTTTAAAAATACAACTTAACAGCTTTGCAATCAACTGAAATAATATATAAAAAGTAAAAACAATAAACGTTTGGCTTTCTTAATACGATATCATTTCAAACGCTGTTGGAAGAAACCATTGCTTATTAGAGGTTTACAAGGTAATTTACCCAAGTACGCAAATGTAATGGTCGATTGCCCTTAGGCATGATTCTGTTTTATTACTTTAATCCGGTTGTAAAAATGCATGACCGAAGGGTCATCAGATAAGCAAAAACAGGGCCAAAATCTGATAAAATAGCGCTGTTTAACTGACTGTACGAAAATCCGTATGTCCGAAAATTTAGAATCATGAAAACATAAATATTTTGGCTTAAAAAGGAAAATACGGTGGTTTTATGGTGTTTAAATCATTAGAAATAGCAAAACCTAAAGACATTATCTTAAGTGTGATTTTCAAAAGATTTTATATGAATGTACACACACGGTTAAACTAGTCTATTAAAATGCAATACCTTCATTGGTTCTCATGTTTTTAATATTTATTAAACATAGGTATTTGTGAACACTTGTTGTTATATAATATTGAAATGTACACGCATACTGAACATAAAATCATTAGCATAACGGCTAAGTTGGTTTTTACTAAGATTGCAATAGTGTTTATTTTATTATTATGAATCTTATGAGGATAATTTTGAAAGTATGACACAGAGTATCTGAAGAAGATATATACATAATCACATATGTTGTTGTTGTTGTGGTTATTTTTTAAATATTTTTATGAGTATCATACATTCAATGACGAATAGCTATTAATTTGTCATACAAACACCATAATTATTATTGGATTGCGGAGATTAAACAAATCAATTCCCTAGTAACTGATATAACTGATACATTTATTGAGCGACAATTTTTTAATTGCATACTTTTTTTATTAACCCCAATTAATGTGTACGCAACGTTTCTTTTATTTAAATCGCTGAGTACGAAGCATCAAGCTATTTTTTTATTAATTGACAGTGATCTTTAATGTATGTCATAATATAAATTGAAATCAATCTTAATAAAAGCTTGAGTGGTTGGTTTGTAATAAGTTTTGTAAATGTTGCTGTAGGATATGTATGCACAATAAATACTAACGCTCTGGCATATTGTGATGGTGATATGATTATATATTGCACAATGAATATGTGATGATGTTCTTGTAATAATATTGAGGCTATAATAAGTTTTTGAATTAAGCTAGCTAATTTCAAATAAGATACAAACACATCCCAATCCTAAAATTATCAGTAAGTTATATAATTGTTTGCCTCTAGGCGCATAATTAATTGAAGGCCTAGTTTATCTGTTAATCCTCGCCCCATGTGGTGTCCCAGTGGGTACACTGATATTTATACACGATGTATTGGTCCACAATTAAATCTCTTATAAAAACATGTCTATCAGGTGACTGAAAAATGGCTGTGTAGATACAACAAATACTACTACAACGGAGACTAAGATAACACATGTTACAATTAATTTGTCTTCCTTGCGTTCTTCTTATACGACAAACACTTCTAAAACAAAAAAGCAAAAAGCCGCTACTGCTACTGCTTCGGCTACTCTTACTGCTACTGCTACTGCTGCCGCTGCCACTGCCACTGCCGCTGCCACTGCCACTGCCACTGCCGCTGCCGCTGCCACTGCCGCTGCCGCTGCCACTGCCGCTGCCACTGCCGCTGCCAGTGCTGCTGCTGCTGCTACTGATAGTGCTACTGCTACTGCTACTGCTACTGCTACTGCTACTGCCACTGCCACTGCCGCTGCTGCTGCTGCTACTGATAGTGCTACTGCTACTGCTGCTGCTGCTGCTGCTTCTGCTGCTGTTGCTACTGCTACTGTTATTGCTACTGATACGGCTACTGATACGGCTACTGATACGGCTACTGCTACAGCTACTTCTACTGCTACTGCTAGTGCTACTGCTACTGCTATTGCTACTGATTCTGCTACTGCTACTGCTGCTGCTGCTGCTGCTACTGCTGCTGCTTCTGCTACTAATGATTATAATTCTCCTTCTATTTCTCTTTCTACTATTGCTAGCGATGCTTCATAATTTATTTTTAAATGTATCATTTTGTTAAAACAGGAAAGAACTGTTATATATCGCCCCATTGGTGCAAAAAGGTACCATATGACATTTTGGTCAAAAATGACATTTTAGTATATTTCGTTATGACTTTGTATGAACTACATTCTGTAAAAAATATCTAAACTGTAGCTTGTAAGGTTCCAAAGATATAGGACAATGTAAAAAGGTAACAAGTGAAAATCGCAACATTTGTGACACATGATACCTTGTTGCACCAACAGTGTGTGGGAAATTTAAATAAATATCAGTGCAAAAAGAAACAATATGACACATGGTACCTTTTTGCAGACATGAAATGAATGTGTCCACAGTCTTTTTTTTTAAATATAAATGTGTTTAGTTGGTACCTTTTAGCACAACTAAGTTGGTACCTTTTAGCACAACTATAAATGCACAAGCCAGATGCAGGTAACAATATATTGGTTTATGTTGTACCTTTTGTACCACAACAATGAATACACTTTCCAGACACTGATAACACCATAAAACTATCCTGTTAACCTAAGATGTCTTATAATTAGCAGATGATAATTATGAGGGGGGAAGTGTTGCACCTTCATTTGGTGATTATTAGAGTGAAGAGAGCAGACACGTACTGAGATATTATACATATGATTTTGTACATGTTATTCATAGAAGGAGATGGAAAAAAATAAAACAGTTAGTATATTTTTATTGCCAAATTAAATTCATATACCAGTTAGTTATGAAAACAATGAAAACTTAATAACTATTATTATATTTGCATCTTTTTTGAAAGATTTGATATCTTCATTATAAAACTACCATGGATGTAAGTAATTTATTTATTGGAGCAGTCACAAAAAGAACATACTTTAAATGTGCTAACGTTTAAAAATGTACCTTCTAATTTCACAGTTTTTACAGAAATAGTTTTAATGTTATTTAAACAGTATAATGAATATATTCACTATATGGTGGTATTTGCTTAACAGACAGAAGACAAGGTTTCGTCCGAAATGAAGAAAGTAATCATACATTTACAAAAGAGTAACTGTTTGGGCCTATGAAAGCAACGCAAACAAAAGGCAATGATTCCGACACTACAGATTCTGAAGATATTCAATTAGCTGATCTTGGTAGAAAAAAGAATAAACCAGTTAAAAGGAAACTTATCATAAGTGATAGTGAATCAGACAGATCATGATGATAGTGCTAATGATGAAAATTATGATCCTAACAAAGATGAGATCAATTCAGAATTCAATGTTAAGAAGCTGAAGACAAAAACAGAGACTTTTGCAAATGAATAAGCAAAGAGAAACTTCATGGAAAAAGAAAACCAAGAAATTTAAAATTCGAAAGAAAAATTACATAAGGAGAATAAGTCATTTTCCTCTCATATAACACAGCCATATGTAACTATAGCAATGAAATACAATCATGTCATGGACTTCAAAGACTTTGTGAAGAAAAATTATACAAACCTGAAAATATCAGTCTCTGAACAAAAAATAAACTGGCTTAAGGTGAAGCGGATACAAGTGAAAAGGGACAATACAAGATCCGTATTTGTGAAGTACAGCTTTGACGACAAGCAATTTTAGGAAATTCAAATACAGAAAACAACAAGAAAACAGAAAGGCATTCATAACACTTGGCCAAAGTGTGAGTCAGATTTAAAGCGTTATTACGACACAAAACTATCAATATTGATTCAAAAGGAAAATGACCTTGATAATTAATGCTGAAAAGAAATCATTCCTGAGGAGTTTCATTCTTATTACGAGTCCTTACCGACGAGCAGCACGGAAAAGGATATTGTACCTATTGAGTGGAATGAGGAAGATACTGATATCGAGTAAAGAATGTTGACATTGTGGATATTATGGGTTCTCTGCATGTTTGTCAAAAACTGACATTTGCAAGATTAACTTTCAAGAATACTAGTGTTTTTAACCTTAACAATACTTTAATTGTTTAACTTTACAGATGTGCCACATATTTATAAACGTTTATACTTAACTGTTATTAATAAAGTATAATCGTCATTTTCTCATTCCAGTTTTGTGTTGTGCAAAAAGGTACCATATGTCATATGGTACCTTATTGTGCCTTTTTAGAATACAACATAACATAAATAGTTCGTGGAAAAAGGGCCCAAGTGTGCATATGGTACCTTTTTGCATGTTGTTTTGCATGTTGTTTACCTTAATATTGAATTATGCAAAAAGGAACCATATGACATAATTGATCAATTATCGCTTATTGATGACTGGAACATGTTCAATTTTTGCAAGCATGAAGGTTGTATTTATATCTAACCATATGCACAATTACAGTCTTGAGTTGTCTATAGTTAATTTGATATATACTTTCAAATCTTTAAACGCGATTTTCTCAAAACTATGAAAATGTCACTTGGTACCTTTTTGCATCAATGGGGCGATATATATATTTTCTTAAAGGTGTAAAGAATCTAAACTTTTCTGCGATTAAAGTTTTATTTAACTGGATTAGTATAGGCCACATAACAGACGCTATTGTACTGATTTGTACTAAACAACATTTTGTCATAATCAACAGTTTTAACATGCCGCAGTTTCCTTGGAAGTTAACCTTTGATTGGAGTTATGTATAAAACATTAACAAGGTATTTGTTGACAGTTTGTCCTGTCACAATTATATATTAGTTGAGCCAAACGTGTGATAAAGATCCCTTTTGGGGTGGCGATAAATACTATTTATATTGTTCAACAGTGGGAGACTGAGAAAACATATGTTACAATTAATTTGTCTACTTTGCCTGCTTCTTCTTTATATATTTTTCTTGCTAATCGTTTAAGTTTAGTTTTAGTTAAGTAGGTATATCAATTTACATTTTTTGATAGATATTTATTTGAATAGTAATAGTATGTTTTATTTGACTTGACATCATTGAACCGGTTTATTCATTGATAAGATCGGGATCTCCACAGGTGTTTAATCTCGATTGTTAGGTGGGGAGAAGGGTCCGAATGATAATGTTGTCGTCGGCTTACGAATCACATTTCACAAGTTTTAGACAAATATGCATACGTTATAAACCTAATTTAAGTATTACATAGATAATAACTTATCTTTATTTTGATGAACTACGTTTAAGGTATAAAACTATAATTATCTACATCTACATCTACATCTACATCGTTACGTTGATCTGTCAGACCTGACAACCCTTCAACGGTGCGCTAAGAGAAAGAGATTAAACAGGAAAAAGTAAAGGTAGAAGTATAGAATCGACGGAGCGACATACAGATACAGGCAGAAATAAGGAAAGTTTTATCAGCTGCTTTCGATTCATCAAGGTTGACCTCTCCGGCTTCCGTGGCGGTTAAGGGGCACTAGGCCCCGCCGGTACAGCCCGAACCCATCATTTGAATTTACTTGCAGCTGGAAGAGAGTCCCCGTTAGAAGGTAAGGTTCGATAGCTCCTTCTTGAAAGATGCCAATGAAGGAGCCTCAGCCACTGAAGCTGGGAGTCTATTCCAGAGAGGTGTGGTGTTTGGGAAGAAGCTATGCTTGTAGCAATCTGTCTTAGTGGAGTAGGGCAGGTACTTCTGTTGGTGTGACGCTCTTGTCCTAGAGTTAGTTTTCTGTAGGTAGTCGTTGGGATTAATGTCTATGAGGTTGTTGGTGATTTTATACAGGAGGGTAAGTTGTATTTTCTTTCTTCTGGTTTCAAGGCTTTCCCAGTTGAGGTTTGTAAGCATGTCTTGTACGCTGCTTGTGTTTCTGTACCGATTAGAGACGAACCTTGCTGCCCTGCGTTGCACCATCTCAACTTGTTTGATCTGGTTTTGTTGGTGAGGACTTCAGACTGTACAACAGTACTCAAGATGGGGCCTTACCATTGAGATGTATGCTTTCGTCTTAGTATCGCTATTTGAGTTTTTTAGATTCCGTCTCAGAAAACCTAGCATATTATTTGCTTTTTTCGTCTTGATGTTGATATGGTCTTTCCATGAGATGTTTGATTGTAGTTGGACGCCTAAATATTTGGTGCTGTGTTCCTCCATTAAAGTTATTCCTTTCAGTGTGTATTTTGCTTTAAGTGGTGATCTTCCTCTTGATGCTCTGAGAACGCTGCATTTTTGTGGGTGAAAATCCATGCCCCATTTCTTTTCCCATGATGCAAGAGTGTCCAGGTCTTTTTGCAGGATTTGCTGGTCGTTTGGTGACTTTATTTGGCGGTATAAGATGCAATCATCTGCGAAGAGTCGTGTTTTTGAATGCAGGTTGTCGGGGAGGTCATTAATAAATATTAGGAATAGTAGCGGTCCTAGGACTGAGCCTTGGGGCACTCCGCTGACAACTGGGACATTTTCGGACGACTTCCCCTCCACTACGACTTGTTGGCTTCTGCTATGTAGGAAGGAGGTTATCCATTGATGGGGGGAGCCTCTAATACCGTAGTGGTCAAGTTTATTCAACAATCGTTTGTGTGGCACTCGGTCGAAGGCTTTGCTGAAATCGAGTATGATCATATCAGTCTGGATTCGGTTATCAAGTGACGCTGCTAGTTCATGGGAAAGTGTGACTAACTGTGTTTCGCAGCTTCTCCTTGCTCTAAATCCATGCTGGCAGTCATTCAAGATGTTGTGTTCTTCCAGATGTTTCAGGGTATTGCTGACAAAGATGTGTTCGAGCAGCTTACAGCATATACAAGTAAGAGAGACTGGTCTGTAGTTAGCAGGGTCCTGGCGTGCTCCTTTCTTATATATAGCCGACACACGTGCATGTCGCCAATCTCTAGGTGCTGTGCCTTCATTCAGTGATTGATTAAATATCATTGTAAGGATGGGGGCTAGGTTTTCGGCGCAGTCCTTCAGTATTCGAGCCGATATGTTGTCTGAGCCTGATGCTTTACGTAGATTGAGATTTTGTAGAAGCTTTCTCACTCCAGCCTCTTCAATGTGTATGGTGTCCATGTCTGGGTAGGGGGTGCCTGTAGGTGAGGGTACATCATTTCCATCTTCCTGGGTAAACACCGACATGTACTGCTTGTCTATGTGTTGTGTGCCGCATACATACCATCTTGCTTTTTTAAATTTGATCACAACGGTCCGAAGTCATAAACATTCATTATGCATGGTTGCTAAAGCACAGTGTATACTAACTAACCTATGTTTATTGTTGTTTGCTAGGGTTATTATTTTTTTTATTTTTTTTTTTATTTGGGGGGGGGGGAGGGCTTTATAGAAGATTTCAACTAGTCCTTCAATTAACGAAAAAAAATATTGGTATAGGAAATATAAAAGAGTAATAGACAGCTTCATTCATGCTGTTCTATTATGGTGTTTTAACGCATATAATTATGTATGGTTGATGAAGCACATTGTATGCTACCGATGTTTATTGTTGTTTGATGATGATGTTACGTTGGTGTTGCTGTTGTTGTTAATGATGATGATGAGGAGGAGGAGGAAGAAGAAGAAGAAGATGATGATGATGAGGGTGGTGGTGGTAGTAGTGACGACGACGACGATGATGATGATTTTGATTATGATAATGAGATTTGAATTAAATTAATGCGCAAAGATTTTTCTTTTTAGCGGCCAAGTGCAGATATCTGCGCTCGGCCGCTGTAAGGGTTATGTAATATTTGCAATCTACATAGGAGTCAATAGCAGATACCAAGCACCATATGCTTATGAGAAACAAAAGCAAAATATTGGCAATCGCTGAAATCTCGAATATGACTTAATCATTTTATTAAATGAAAACCGGTAACTATTTTAAACGGTTATTATATTGCAACAACTGAGCGTTGTTTATCCAAAAGACCATTGTTATAATTACAGGGACGTCAATAGGCCAAACTATTCAGGAAATATGATTTGAGTCGTCAAGGATAGATTTTGAGATCAATGTACGTCCGATGAGATTTAAAGGGAGTTGGAGGCGTAGGGACAGATTCGTTCGAGTACGCGATCATTTGAGAACAAATAATGTTGAAGCTTTATCGGAATTCCGGAAATTTGCGATCGGTACCGATTTTTCCTGGTTCTTTTTTATTGATTCTGATAAGTTAGCGGCCGGCACGGACATGAATATTAACTGACGAAAACCTCTTCGCTACTTTCCGAAAATCTTCGACATGTTGCAAATATCCGTAATATTCCGCATTGTACTCACCAGAAATTGCAACTAGAAAGACTACAATAAATCAATTAGCTACGGCTCGGGCGGGGATTTACCTTTTTTCCCTGTAAGGGACCTAATGCCCCAGACTACCGGCTATTTTTTCCGGAATTCGAACTTGATACATTTGATATCCCTGAATTAAATATTTATATCCGCAATTTTGATCTCTAGAGTGCTGACTGTTAGTATTGTATTTGACTGGAATGACTGTCGATTATGTGTTTTTAAGATTAAAACAAGCTTACGAAGAACTTTGTGTTTGCTTTTTTGTACGCTTTCTTTTTAAAAATGTATTGTCCGCCACGGACGCAACAATTGACCAAATGTACCAGATTGTGGTCTCTTTAAAGTGCTATGTTTTTACTGCCATGATATCTTTAACAAACTACACATTATTGATCGTGGACGTTTTATACTCTTATTGAATTTGTTTCCCCAAAATATGCTCTTCTATTAGTAGATGTTTAGGTGACGATGTTCTAATTATAGATCTTACACGGCCAAGAAACACTAGATAGGTCTTTGCAAAGAGAGCTGTTGGATATTGTGAATGCGTTCAATGTGGCCTGTTTATTTCAGAAAGCTATGTGCAATGTTTTATGGGGATTTCTATCAAATTGCCAATTGCAAAATTTGATTTAATTCATTCGGACCTACAAGCGGGAAACTTCTTCATTAAAATTCAATGGGCTTTTAAGAAGTTCGTTGAAACGCCAAATTTGACGTTAAACAGCAACGCCGAAAAAATTGCTACTCAGTCTTATTTATCACTTTTTTTGTAAGATTTACCAGTAGACGTTCTTCAGTGAAATTAAGCAAACACACAGTGCCGACAAGTATGGAAGGGTATTTAGGTAAAAATTACATCCTTCTTTGTGACTGTGTTATGATTCTTGATGGTACTTTCAATTAGTATGTAGACACCTTTTCATGCTTGATGACACTTACATCTTGCCTGATGTCCAATGTCTATTTACATTCTGCCTAATGGTATCATGCATGTGTACAGATGCAACATTCTTGTTCGTTAATTGCATGCTACATATGTGTATGTTGGTTTGTGCAGAGAGACTTGTGCAATAGGCGCAGTGCATAATGGAACCAAATATTAATGCGTTTAATAAATTAACGCGATGGCAAGATGTGAGTTTCACCCAAGCACAAAGCCAACATACTATCATGCATGATACAATGATGTCAATTGACAGTCATTCCGAAATGCTACGGAGGACTACGGAAATTTACGGCGTATAACGGAAATTTTATGTTATAGGAGAAGTTGCGCCCCTTTGTAAGATATTTGCTACTGAACCGAAGTTAACCGCGTGTTTGTAGACTTAACTTTTTTTTGGTTAATGACTAAACATAATTTTTGTACAGTGATTTACCTTCAATAACCAAAGAAAGTCTATGGATATATTTCAATATATGCTACTAATGCATGTATGCAGAGCTCCAGATAAGACGCTTAAAGTCGTAAAAAATTGAATTAAATTTAGTAAAAAAGTAGACTTAAATTCTGTGCGTACGGTTACACATTGGACAAATAAAATAAGAATTCAAAATGTGTGATCATGCGTAAAACTCAATATCAATGCATATAATGTAAACATTTTATCAATGAGCTCCCACTCGTCTAGGCCCTCATGACAATTATGAAATCAACAGCAATTTAACGTTATTATGAATAACAGACCATCTTTACAACAGTCGAAAAGCCGAACGTTTTCCATTATCTGGTCCTTTTATCGCAAAAAGTCTGCTTTAACCCGGCAATTGTCATGAGCTCTTCTTAGACTATAAACCTAAATGCGGATGTGCCAAAAATTATACTTACCTGAAAAAAGAATTAATAATAGACTTTAAGGCTGGATTTTTTATAGAGTGTAAACCAAGATTTTGCTGAAAAAGTTATCTGCAACTTTGCATGTATGTTGAGAGGAAATCGATTACATAATTTCAAATTTACTAGAGTACTTTTATATTGCACCACATACAATGCTATAAAACTATAATATTGAAGTGCACATATAAACTTTATTATAGATGAGTAGGTATTTCGTGTCAATCTCTTTCACATATGAAAAAGCTGTTGGTCATGCTGCTTTAAGTACATATAGATGCATGACACAATTTAGATTAAGCAAAATAAAACACTAGGTATTTGCTAAGAGTCAAATATATACGAGCAGTAAGAGCGTAATCGTGCACAGCGAGACTTACTCATGTAGAATTGAAACTCTTATTGCTTTCTTTCGAAATAATTTCACGTGTCCGATCTAAAATGCAATATGCCCGGTGTTTTTTATGCGGATTAATGTTCCGTTTTAGAGCCATAATTAACGAATGCCTCAATATTTTCAAAAATTAACACCGGAATAATGTTCACCGACATTTTTTCATACAGATTGGATATAAATATTATAGAGCTTAACAAAAAAATACATTAAGCCCTGTTCTCCCGGCACACGTGCTGGACACACAGGTGGTTAGCGTGTGGCTATGATAATAATTAGTGAAAACATCTTTTTGAATGATAAATAATCATATTATGACGAAAAATCACATTTTCTATAAAAAAAAATCACTATCGTTTTATATATAACAAGGTATCCAACTCGAAATCATCCGAAAACGGGGTGCATCGTTTTGAGCAGACCCGGTTTTATTCAACGCAGAAATGAATTTCCTTTTAGGAAATGTATATATCTTGTTATATTTCTTCACATGCTGGGTCAAATTTTAAGAAATAACGCTATACATAATTCGCTTGACCCAGTTGTGATCGATCAGACCGTTTTTATGAATGAAATCTCCAATTGTAAAGACACACCCCCGCATTGGAGCAATGAAATCACTCCTGTGTTTAAAATGTCAGTTGGTTGAAATGTATGTAAACAAAGGTTTCAAAATGCGCTGGACAGTTAGTTATGATGCATAATGCAACGGCAAGCACGTTAAAAATGTTTTTTTTTATACGTTTTATTGAATAATGGTATCGATGTTCGTGAACTTTGCAGGGAAAATGCCCTTTACTCCGTGAAGATTTCAGTCATGAATACTGTCTGATCGATCACAGCTGGGTCACGCGAGTTGTGTATGGTGTTATTTCTTAAAAGTTGACCCAGTATTTGTAAAAATATTGCAAGACATATACATTTCCAGAAAGGAAATTTATTTCTGCGTTGAATAAGATCAAGATCGTGAAAATCGCTGCAAAATTGATGAAGTAATGGCTGTTTAAAACGATGCATCCCGTTTTCGGATGATTTCGAGTTGGGTACCTTGTTATATATATATTTAACTTTTTTTTTAAAGAAAAGTTGATGTTTCGTTATAATATGATTACTTATCATTCCAAAAGATGTTTTCACTAATTATTATTATAGCCACACGCTAACCACCTGTGGCTGGACATACACCTTTAAAAAAGACTATACAAATTCAAGTACTTATGCACTTAATTGATTGTAAACAATGACGGTTGAAATCCGTGCGTGGGAATTTTTCTGGTAACCAAGAGCGACGTTAACGTTCATGACAAACCTGTTTATATGACATTTATTTATTGATTTTTTCCAACTTGATTGAAAATTATGTTTTATGATATTTTAATACATGTAGTAGAAGTAGTTGTTTTCTCAACGAGGAGTACAATAGTTGTACAGTACTAGACACGAGTACTTGTAACTTTCAGGTTTCTCTTTATACCACAGACATTATATAGTCATAAAATGATAAATATGTGTTTATAGAAATTGTAATTATAGCATGGTAAACAGACTAGAGAAATCTGAAAGTTTCACGCACAGGTCTGTGGCAATGGGGGTTTGGGCTACTTTATAAATATGAGGTCGATATGCAATGCACATCGGTAGATTACGTCTACTGTAATTATTTGGACTAGGGAAGGGCCACAATTCCAACACATCAGCCCCGTTATGTTCTGAATAAAATACATGTATAATTTCTTGAGTGCCAATTGCATCTTACAAATATCAAAAACATTCACGGCAGTCAATTCATTGTGTAGGCCTACTGGTCTTCATGGCAATAATGAACGTATTTAGTTTAATGGAGATTATATAACAAAGGTAACTAATTCAGCTTATTCAGTTTACTAGTCAGAATGATTCGGATGTTTTCGCTTTTTTTTCCGAAAAGTAATTTATTCAACATACGGAAAATAAACGCGCGCCACCTGTTGTCATAATTTAGTAACTTGCATTCTGCTTACTGCCTGTTGCTAACTGCCGTTGTTAATGACGCTTAGTTGCAAAACCGATTATGACTGGTTTCAGGAATCATGAACACACAAACATTGGATAGTCACCAAGCATGTTGCAACAATCATCAAGTATAACCGATAGAGAACAAGCATGTTGGAACTGTCATGAAGCATGTTAGAATAAACATCACGCATAATGTAAATTTTCATCATGAATGATGTAATGTTGCAGCAATCATCAAGTATAAACGAATAGACAACAAGCATGTTGGAATTGTCATAAAGCAAATTAGAATAAGCATCAGTCATAATGTAAATATTCACCACGAATGATGTAATTTTTACCTAAATATCCTTCCATAGACATGTGTGGTTACTAAAATAGACATAGAGATTTGAGCATTGGGAGTGACCTAATCATACTGTGCTTTGGCAGTATTACGGAATACCGTTAGTGCCATCGTGGTTACACATTAAACTCCAGAGGGCGAGAACGCGAGAACGCGATAGCACGATGGCGACAGTGTGACAATACGATGATGACAGGGTGACCATACGATGGCGACAATGCGATAGTACGATGGCGACAATGCGAGAACGCGATAATACGATGACGACAATCAGACAGTGCGATGACGACAGTGCGACAATACGATGGCGACAGTGAGATAGTACGATGGCGACAATGCTACAGTTCGATAGTGCGATAATACGATGACGACAGTGCGAAAATACGATGACGACAGTGCGACAATACGATGGCGATAGCCGACAGTGCGATAGTACGATGGTGCCAATGCGATAACGCGATAGTATGATGGCGGCGATTCGAAAATGCGATGGCAACAGTGCGACAATACGATGGCGACAATGCGATAGAACGATGGCGACATTGCTATGATTCCACGGCGACAGTACGATATGACTATCGCATTGTCGCCTCCGTACTATCGCACTGCCGCCATTGTATTGTCGCACTGTCGCATTGTCGTCATCGTACTAGCGCGTTTTCGCAATCGTACGAACGCATTGTCGCCATCGTATTTTCGCACTGTCGTCATCGTACTTTCGCGTTCTCGCATTCTCGCCTTCTGGATTTTAATGAGTAAACACGGTGGCCCTAACGGTATTTTGTACAGTAAAGTGCGTAAAATCTGGTTTGGAATAACAATTTATATGCCGAAAACAGATGTTGAAAACCCGACTTTGTTTTATAAGTAGTAGTCTAAATATACAATGAGTTTCCGAGCATTAAATAAACATATTAAAATAAAATTCATGTTCGTATCGGTTGAAGTTCTTGTTAATAGTAGAAGCAAAGAACACAATAAAACGCTGATTGGGCTTACTAATTTGAGACAAGAAAAAACACATCGCGCTATAACATATAACGCGCATCCGCAAAGTTCGAGCGCCCGTCTCGGTGCCGTCGTTTCCGGTGAAAGTTTCGCACAGGAGCTACCGAGTTTGGATATGTGTATATCCAATTAATGTGTACGCAACGTTTCTTTTATTTAAATCGCTGAGTACGAAGCATCAAGCTATTATTTTATTAATTGACAGTGATCTTTAATGTATGTCATAATATAAATTGAAATCAATCTTAATTAAAGCTTGAGTGGTTGGTTTGTAATAAGTTTTGTAAATGTTGCTGTAGGATATGTATGCACAATAAATACTAACGCTCTGGCATATTGTGATGGTGATATGATTATATATTGCACAATGAATATGTGATGATGTTCTTGTGATAATATTGAGGCTATTATTAGTTTTTGAATTAAGCTAGCTAATTTCAAATAAGATACAAACACATCCCAATCCTAAAATTATCAGTAAGTTATATAATTGTTTGCCTCTAGGCGCATAATTAATTGAAGGCCTAGTTTATCTGTTAATCCTCGCCCCATGTGGTGTCCCAGTGGGTACACTGATATTAATACACGATGTATTGGTCCACAATTAAATCTCTTATAAAAACATGTCTCTCAGGTGACTGAAAAATGGCTGTGTAGATACAACAAATACTACTACAACGGAGACTAAGATAACACATGTTACAATTAATTTGTCTTCCTTGCGTTCTTCTTATACGACAAACACTTCTAAAACAAAAAAGCAAAAAGCCGCTACTGCTACTGCTTCGGCTACTCTTACTGCTACTGCTAATGCTGCCGCTGCCACTGCCACTGCCGCTGCCACTGCCACTGCCGCTGCCGCTGCCGCTGCCACTGCCGCTGCCGCTGCCACTGCCACTGCCGCTGCCACTGCCGCTGCCAGTGCTGTTGCTGCTGCTGCTGCTACTGATAGTGCTACTGCTACTGCTACTGCTACTGCTACTGCCACTGCCACTGCCGCTGCTGCTGCTGCTACTGATAGTGCTACTGCTACTTCTGCTGCTGCTGCTGCTTCTGCTGCTGTTGCTACTGCTACTGTTATTGCTACTGATACGGCTACTGATACGGCTACTGATACGGCTACTGCTACTGCTACTTCTACTGCTACTGCTAGTGCTACTGCTACTGCTACTGCTATTGCTACTGATTCTGCTACTGCTACTGCTGCTGCTGCTGCTGCTACTGCTGCTGCTACTGCTACTAATGATTATAATTCTCCTTCTATTTCTCTTTCTACTATTGCTAGCGATGCTTCATAATTTATTTTTAAATGTATCATTTTGTTAAAACAGGAAAGAACTGTTATATATATATTTTCTTAAAGGTGTAAAGAATCTAAACTTTTCTGCGATTAAAGTTTTATTTAACTGGATTAGTAAAGGCCACATAACAGACGCTATTGTACTGATTTGTACTAAACAACATTTTGTCATAATCAACAGTTTTAACATGCCGCAGTTTCCTTGGAAGTTAACCTTTGATTGGAGTTATGTATAAAACATTAACAAGGTATTTGTTGACAGTTTGTCCTGTCACAATTATATATTAGTTGAGCCAAACGTGTGATAAAGATCCCTTTTGGGGTGGCGATAAATACTATTTATATTGTTCAACAGTGGGAGACTGAGAAAACATATGTTACAATTAATTTGTCTACTTTGCCTGCTTCTTCTTTATATATTTTTCTTGCTAATCGTTTAAGTTTAGTTTTAGTTAAGTAGGTATATCAATTTACATTTTTTGATAGATATTTATTTGGATAGTAATAGTATGTTTTATTTGACTTGACATCATTGAACCGGTTTATTCATTGATAAGATCGGGATCTCCACAGGTGTTTAATCTCGATTGTTAGGTGGGGAGAAGGGTCCGAATGATAATGTTGTCGTCGGCTTACGAATCACATTTCACAAGTTTTAGACAAATATGCATACGTTATAAACCTAATTTAAGTATTACATAGATAATAACTTATCTTTATTTTGATGAACTACGTTTAAGGTATAAAACTATAATTATCTATGTGTTGTGTGCCGCATACATACCATCTTGCTTTTTTAAATTTGATCACAACGGTCCGAAGTCATAAACATTCATTATGCATGGTTGCTAAAGCACAGTGTATACTAACTAACCTATGTTTATTGTTGTTTGCTAGGGTTATTATTATTTTTTTTATTTATTTTTTATTTGGGGGGCGGGGGAGGGCTTTATAGAAGATTTCAACTAGTCCTTCAATTAACGAAAAAAAATATTGGTATAGGAAATATAAAAGAGTAATAGACAGCTTCATTCATGCTGTTCTATTATGGTGTTTTAACGCATATAATTATGTATGGTTGATGAAGCACATTGTATGCTACCGATGTTTATTGTTGTTTGATGATGATGTTAAGTTGGTGTTGCTGTTGTTGCTAATGATGATGATGAGGAGGAGGAGGAAGAAGAAGAAGAAGATGATGATGATGAGGGTGGTGGTGGTAGTAGTGACGACGACGACGATGATGATGATTTTGATTATGATAATGAGATTTGAATTAAATTAATGCGCAAAGATTTTTCTTTTTAGCGGCCAAGTGCAGATATCTGCGCTCGGCCGCTGTAAGGGTTATGTAATATTTGCAATCTACATAGGAGTCAATAGCAGATACCAAGCACCATATGCTTATGAGAAACAAAAGCAAAATATTGGCAATCGCTGAAATCTCGAATATGACTTAATCATTTTATTAAATGAAAACCGGTAACTATTTAAAACGGTTATTATATTGCAACAACTTAGCGTTGTTTATCCAAAAGACCATTGTTATAATTACAGGGACGTCAATAGGCCAAACTATTCAGGAAATATGATTTGAGTCGTCAAGGATAGATTTTGAGATCAATGTACGTCCGATGAGATTTAAAGGGAGTTGGAGGCGTAGGGACAGATTCGTTCGAGTACGCGATCATTTGAGAACAAATAATGTTGAAGCTTTATCGGAATTCCGGAAATTTGCGATCGGTACCGATTTTTCCTGGTTCTTTTTTATTGATTCTGATAAGTTAGCGGCCGGCACGGACATGAATATAAACTGACGAAAACCTCTTCGCTACTTTCCGAAAATCTTCGACATGTTGCAAATATCCGTAATATTCCGCATTGTACTCACCAGAAATTGCAACTAGAAAGACTACAATAAATCAATTAGCTACGGCTCGGGCGGGAATTTACCTTTTTTCCCTGTAAGGGACCTAATGCCCCAGACTACCGGCTATTTTTTTCCGGAATTCGAACTTGATACACTTGATATCCCTGAATTAAATATTTATATCCGCAATTTTGATCTCTAGAGTGCTGACTGTTAGTATTGTATTTGACTGAAATGACTGTCGATTATGTGTTTTTAAGATTAAAACAAGCTTACGAAGAACTTTGTGTTTGCTTTTTTGTACGCTTTCTTTTTAAAAATGTATTGTCCGCCACGGACGCAACAATTGACCAAATGTACCAGATTGTGGTCTCTTTAAAGTGCTATGTTTTTACTGCCATGATATCTTTAACAAACTACACATTATTGATCGTGGACGTTTTATACTCTTATTGAATTTGTTTCCCCAAAATATGCTCTTCTATTAGTAGATGTTTAGGTGACGATGTTCTAATTATAGATCTTACACGGCCAAGAAACACTAGATAGGTCTTTGCAAAGAGAGCTGTTGGATATTGTGAATGCGTTCAATGTGGCCTGTTTATTTCAGAAAGCTATGTGCAATGTTTTATGGGGATTTCTATCAAATTGCCAATTGCAAAATTTGATTTAATTCATTCGGACCTACAAGCGGGAAACTTCTTCATTAAAATTCAATGGGCTTTTAAGAAGTTCGTTGAAACGCCAAATTTGACGTTAAACAGCAACGCCGAAAAAATTGCTACTCAGTCTTATTTATCACTTTTTTGTAAGATTTACCAGTAGACGTTCTTCAGTGAAATTAAGCAAACACACAGTGCCGACAAATATGGAAGGGTATTTAGGTAAAAATTACATCCTTCTTTGTGACTGTGTCATGATTCTTGATGGTACTTTCAATTAGTATGTAGACACCTTTTCATGCTTGATGACACTTACATCTTGCCTGATGTCCAATGTCTATTTACATTCTGCTTAATGGTATCATGCATGTGTACAGATGCAACATTCTTGTTCGTTAATTGCATGCTGCATATGTGTATGTTGGTTTGTGCAGAGAGACTTGTGCAATAGGCGCAGTGCATAATGGAATCAAATATTAATGCGTTTAATAAATTAACGCGATGGTAAGATGTGAGTTTCACCCAAGCACAAAGCAACATACTATCATGCATCATACAATGATGTCAATTGACAGTCATTCCGAAATGCTACGGAGGACTACGGAAATTTACGGCGTATAACGGAAATTTTATGTTATAGGAGAAGTTGCGCACCTTTGTAAGATATTTGCTACTGAACCGAAATTAACCGCGTGTTTGTAGACTTAACTTTTTTTTGGTTAATGACTAACCATAATTTTTGTACAGTAATTTACCTTCAATAACCAAAGAAAGTCTATGGATTTATTTCGATATATGCTACTAATGCATGTATGCAGAGCTCCAGATAAGACGCTTAAAGTCGTAAAAAATTGAATTAAATTAAGTAAAAAAGTAGACTTAAATTCTGTGCGTACGGTTACACATTGGAAAAATAAAATAAGAATTCAAAATGTGTGATCATGCGTAAAACTCAATATCAATGCATATAATGTAAACATTTTATCAATGAGTTCCCACTCGTCTAGGCCCTCATTACAATTATGAAATCAACAGCACTTTAACGTTATTATGAATAACAGACCATCTTTACAACAGTCGAAAAGCCGAACGTTTTCCATTATCTGGTCCTTTTATCGCAAAAAGTCTGCTGTAACCCGGCAATTGTCATGAGCTCTTCTTAGACTATAAACCTAAATGCGGATGTGCCAAAAATTATATTTACCTGAAAAAAAAAGAATTAATACTAGACTTTAAGGCTGGATTATTATAGAGTGTAAACCAAGATTTTGCTGAAAAAGTTATCTGGAACTTTGCATGTATTTTGAGAGGAAATCGATTACATAATTTCAAATTTACTAGAGTACTTTTATATTGCACCACATAAAATGCTATAAAACTATAATATTGAAGTGCACATATAAACTTTATTATAGATGGGTAGGTATTTCGTGTCAATCTCTTTCACATATGAAAGAGCTGTTGGTCATGCTGCTTTAAGTACATATAGATGCATGACACAATTTAGATTAAGCAAAACAAAACACTAGGTATTTGCCAAGAGTCAAATATATACGAGCAGTAAGAGCGTAATCGTGCACAGCGAGACTTACTCATGTAGAATTGAAACTCTTATTGCTTTCTTTCGAAATAATTTCATGTGTCCGATCTAATATGCAATATGCCCGATGTTTTTTTTTGCGGATTAATGTTCCGTTTTAGATCCATAATTAACGAATGCCTCAATATTTTCAAAAATTAACACCGGAATAATGTTCACCGACATTTTTTTCATACAGATTGGATATAAATATTATAGAGCTTAACAAAAAATACATTAAGCCCTGTTCTCCCGACACACGTGCTGGACACACAGGTGGTTAGCATGTGGCTATGATAATAATTAGTGAAAACATCTTTTTAAATGATAAATAATCATATTAAAACGAAAAATCAAATTTTCTATAAAAAAAAATCACTATCGTTTTATATATAACAAGGTATCCAACTCGAAATCATCCGAAAACGGGGTGCATCGTTTTGAGCAGCCATTACTAAATTAATTTTGCAGCGATTTTCATAACCCGGTCTTATTCAACGCAGAAATGAATTTCCTATTAGGAAATGTATATATATTGTTATATTTCTACACATGCTGGGTCAAATTTTAAGAAATAAAGCTATACATAATTCGCTTGACCCAGTTGTGATCGATCAGACCGTATTATGAATGAAATCTCCAGTTGTAAAGACACAACTCCGCATTGGAGCAATGAAATCACTCTTGTGTTTAAAATGTCAGTTGGTTGAAATGTATGTAAACAAAGGTTTGAACATGCGCTGGACAGTTAGTTTTGGTGCATAATGCTACGGCAAGCACGGTAAGAATGTTTTTTTCATACGTTTTATTGAATTATGGTATCGAGGTTCGTGAACTTTGCAGGGAAAATGCCCTTTTCCCCGTGAAGATTGATGAAGTAATGGCTGTTTTAAACGATGCATCCCGTTTTCGGATGATTTCGAGTTGGATACCTTGTTGAATATATATTTAACTTATTTGTTTTAAGAAAAGTTGATTTTTCGTTAGAATATGATTACTTATCATTCCAAAATATGTTTTCACTAATTAGTATTATAGCCACACGCTAACCACCTGTAGCTGGACACTTTTAAAAAACACTATACAAATTCAAGTACTTATGCACTTAATTGATTGTAAACAATGACGGTTGAAATCCGTGCGTGGGAATTTTTCTGGTAACCAAGAGCGACGTCAACGTTCATGACAAACCTGTTTATATGACATTTATTTATTGATTTTTTTCAACTTGATTGAAAATTATGTTTTATGATATTTTAATACATGTAGATGAAGTAGTTGTTTTCTCAACGAGGAGTACAATAGTTGTACAGTACTAGACACGAGTACTTGTAACTTTCAGGTTTCTCTTTATACCACAGACATTATATAGTCATAAAATGATAAATATGTGTTTACAGAAATTGTAATTATAGCATGGTAAACAGACTAGAGAAATCTGAAAGTTTCACGCACAGGTCTGTGGCAATGGGGGTTTGGGCTACTTTATAAATATGAGGTCGATATGCAATGCACATCGGTAGATTACGTCTACTGTAATTATTTGGACTAGGGAAGGGCCACAATTCCAACACATCAGCCCCGTTATGTTCTGAATAAAATACATGTATAATTTCTTGAGTGCCAATTGCATCTTACAAATATCAAAAACATTCACGGCAGTCAATTCATTGTGTAAACCTACTGGTCTTCATGGCAATAATGAACGTATTTAGTTTAATGGAGATTATATAACGAAGGGAACTAATTCAGCTCATTCAGTTTACTAGTCAAAATGATTCGGATGTTTTCGCTTTTTTTTCCGAAAAGTAATTTATTCAACATACGGAAAATAAACGCGCGCCACCTGTTGTCATAATTTAGTAACTTGCATTCTGCTTACTGCCTGTTGCTAACTGCCGTTGTTAATGACGCTTAGTGGCAAAACCGATTATGACTGGTTTCAGGAATAATGAACACACAAACATTGGATAGTCACCAAGCATGTTGAAACAATCATCAAGTATAACCGAAAGAGAACAAGCATGTTGGAACTGTCATGAAGCATGTTAGAATAAACATCACGCATAATGTAAATATTCTTCATGAATGATGTAATGTTGCAGCAATCATCAAGTATAAACGAATAGACAACAAGCATGTTGGAATTGTCATAAAGCAAATTAGAATAAGCATCAGTCATAATGTAAATATTCACCACGAATGATGTAACTTTTACCTAAATATTCTTCCATAGACATGTGTTGTTACTAAAATAGACATAGAGATTTGAGCATTGGGAGTGACCTAATCATACTGTGCTTTAGCAGTATTACGGAATACCGTTAGTGCCATCGTGGTTACACATTAAAATCCAGAGGGCGAGAACGCGAGAACGCGATAGTACGATGGCGACAATGTGACAATACGATGATGACAGGGTGACAATACGATGGCGACAATGCGATAGTACGATGGCGACAATGCGAGAACGCGATAATACGATGACGACAATCAGACAGTGCGATGACGACAGTGCGACAATACGATGGCGACAGTGAGATAGTACGATGGCGACAATACTACAGTTCGATAGTGCGATAATACGATGACGACAGTGCGAAAATACGATGACGACAGTGCGACAATACGATGGCGATAGCCGACAGTGCGATAGTACGATGGTGCCAATGCGATAACGCGATAGTATGATGGCGGCAATTCGAAAATGCGATGGCGACAGTGCGACAATACGATGGCGACAATGCGATAGAACGATGGCGACATTGCGATGATACCACGGCGACAGTACGATATGACATCGCATTGTCGCCCCCGTACTATCGCACTGCCGCCATTGTATTGTCGCACTGTCGCATTGTCGTCATCGTACTAGCGCGTTTTCGCAATCGTACGAACGCATTGTCGCCATCGTATTGTCACACTGTCGTCATCTTACTTTCGCGTTCTCGCATTCTCGCCCTCTGGATTTTAATGAGTAACCACGGTGGCCCTAACGGTATTTTGTACAGCAAAGTGCGTAAAATCTGGTTTGGAATAACAATTTATATGCCGAAAACAGATGTTGAAAACCCTACTTTGTTTTATAAGTAGTAGTCTAAATATACAATGAGTTTTCCGAGCATTAAATAAACATATTAAAATAAAATTAATGTTCGTATCGGTTGAAGTTCTTGTTAATAGTAGAAGCAAAGAACACAATAAAACGCTGATTGGGCTTACTAATTTGAGGCAAGAAAAAAACACATCGCGCTATTATATATAACATATAACGCGCATCCGCAAAGTTCGAGCGCCCGTCTCGGTGCCGTCGTTTCCGGTTAAAGTTTCGCACAGGAGCTACCGAGTTTGGATATGAGACCACGAATCATGGCTTGACTTTATATATCAGTCAGCGTAGAACCTGACCAGACTGCGCGGTTAGACAAGCTAGGATGGACCAACTTTGGCCGCATATGACATAAGACCCATTTTCGCATGACGCGGGTCATCTGACCTTTATAATGTGTATATAGCTTTGAATGGAATTTGCACATAGTTTTTGGCATGGACTTATTGTTATGTTAATGTGTTGCACGCTTTCAAAAGCAGAGGGCATATATAAGATCAATTATACTACGGAGTTCATTTTCTGTTGCAAAATGAAATGCAATAAAGATTGTTACTCAGCGGTGTGTACAGTATGACAGCGTTGTCTGTCTGCGATGCATTTATACTGGTTCTAAGCTGGCATACTCACCAATTGGACTCAACCATCTGCTCGAACAAGAAATGATAAGTTCTACTAGCATAAACCTTTAATTGTAACTCATTTTAAAAATATTCATGTTATTTATATTATTCAATTTATTATTCAAAATTATAATTATTATTTCCTTTATTGTTGTTTTTCGCATTAAGAAACTTATTCGGCTTACGAAACTGAAAAATCCCATTGGAAAAAAAATCCCATGGGATTTAAAAATCCCATGGGATTTAAAAAATCCCATGGGATTTTTTGTTTTTTTTTAAACACGACTAAACGCATTAAAATATCGTAGTTGTTCATCATTTCATAAAATATGATGTTTCTGAAAGTTTCATGAATAAATCTCTCAAAATAAGAAAAAATCCCATGGGATTTTTTTCTCCCATTTTAAAATGGGATTTTTTTATTACTATATATTTTTATATATAATTGGCATAAAACCAATATACAGTCCTTAAATAACGTTAAAATACTTGCAAACGCAAATAAAACACGTTTTTTAAAATGTTCAAAATCCCATGGGATTTTTCTCCCATTTGCAAATTATGGGAGAAAAAAAATCCCATGGGTGAAAAAATCCCATGGGAAAATCGAAAATCCCATGGGAAAATTCAAAAATCCCATGGGAACCCCCAACTTTGCTTATAAATTTCATAGTGAAGAAAACGCGTTTTTTGAGTGAAAATATCAAATTATTAATCAACGATAAGACTTTTATCGCATACTATGTCTCAAAGTAGCAAATCTTTAAGAAATAGGGTACTTAAGTTTGCGAAATTTCGGTTTCGCAAAGTTTTTCCGGTGGCCGTTTAAAGAGAAAGGAAATAGTAATAAAACAATTCCACATGAGCGGAAACATTGCAGATTTTTAAGAGCAAGCAAACGCGTGTCTTCCAAAGTAAAAATTGCTTAAAGCCCGAAAAATAAACCTTCAAAATGTGTTAAAACTTGCATCTTCATTATAATCAATACTGAATAGCAATAACATTTAATATATCAGCTTATAATTAAAGCCGTCACACATCTTAAATATTTATATACAAATCAGCTAAGAAACAACCTATCGAGTAAATACAAACCTCATCAGCCAGGGGCGGTTCCAGGATTTCTGGTTAGAGGGGGGGCGGGATATTGAAAGATGTGCTTGGGCCCCTGGTGGGTGCAGGGCAAAGCCTTGCTAGTGGGCCCAGAAGGGGGCGAAGCCCCCCGTAAGCTTTACGATTTTAGTGATTTTAAAGGCTTTGACAACCACTTCTCGAGCATGTAACGCCTTATATACTTTCAGCAAAGTACCTTTTTATGATGCCTAATAAGTACATAGTTTATAGTTAAGGGGTCCAGGGGGGGGGGCGAAGCCCCCCGGAAGTTCCACGATTTTAGTGATTTTGAAGGCTTAGACAACCACTTCTCGAGCATGTCACGCCTTATATACTTTCATCAAAGTACCTTCGTATAATGCCAAAAAAGTTCATAGTTTATAGTTTTAGGGGTCCAGTGGGGGCGAAGCCCCCCGGAAGCTCCACGATTTTAGTGATTTTGAAGGCTTTGAGAAGTTTAAAAAGGTGATTTAGATCTAGTTAAGTGTGAATCATCAAATTAATTGACTTTACTTTAGCGATTTTAGGGGGGGGGGGCCTACGCCGCGTCCGCCTCCCCCCCCCTGGAACCGCCTATGTCAGCTATAATTTGTAAATTATATAAAAAATGTTTAAACGCCAATTATGCATCATCGGGTATATACTCCATCCTTCTTTAAAGTTCGCTTATGTGCGTATTGTAGCTAACATAGAAACTCCCAAAAATAAGCGAAATTATCGTTCGTATCTTTTTCTGTTATAACAGCACAATAACTATGAACAAGAAGCGATCAAAATACTGATAACAGCTTTAGGACGGTCGTTGCAAACCATTGGTATTTAAACCATTTTAAGGACTTACCGAATATCACACTTACCTAAGAATGTTATTTATCTCAAACCAAACGCGCTTTAAAACGATTTTAATCATATATAATTATGCAGAATGAAAATGGAAAAATGAATTCCAAAAAACAAGTGGCGCGCGAATCCAATATCATCATTATCGTCTTCGTCGTCATTGTCGTCGTCATTTTCATCATACGTTTTCATCTTCAACATCGACATCAAATAACAAGTCCTCATCTTCATCTTCCTTGGCAACCACCTCCTCCTTCTTTGCAACATTAGCATCGTTATCGATGTAATAATCACCATCGTCATCATCGCATCATTATCATCAACATAATCAGCATCTACTTCATAGTCGTCGCCGTCGTCATCAGCTTTGCTTGTAGCATTATCAACAGCAGCAGTAATAAGAATTACTGCATTCAACAAGGTCATAATTACAAATAAAAACTGTTCTGTTTCCTAGTAATTTTTAACTAAGTGATTTTATTTCGTCAAAGCACTTCAAATATTTATTGTGCCAATAGGTTTTAATTGGTCTTTGTATAAAATATATTTATTGGCACTCAATTGGTAATAGGAAAATACACTTGCGACTTTTAATGGTATTGTACAAGGCACTTAGTCATTTAACATCTCCAATGGACTTTTTTGAGTGTTCAATACTAGTGATTTTGATACGAATGTAACCAGCGTTATACCTAAAATTAATTAGTATTTTAGATAAATAACTCTCTCAGATAAATATATGTTCATAATACATTAAGTACTAAATGTGTTCTTTAAATGTTATTTTTCTAACAAGCCTTTAGATAATAAAGTAAACATATATATGTACTATTTAATTACATTTAAAGATGATGAAAACATAAACACATAAGTTTATTTTTCAAATTAAATATCACACCTCTATTCAATAAAGTCAATGTGTTACACACATATATATATATTTATATGTTCATATACACGTCAGTTTCCCTATTACGTAAACGGAAAATAAAATCATCAGCTCATATACTTAAATGGCTCCATTATAAATGCATTATAGAATAATGTAACGTTCGCATTTTCCTAAATTTCAACCGTGTGAACCAAGTTTAATGTCAAATACAATACATCAGAAATTCGGAAGTACAGTCTATTAAGGGACGAAACTGAACGCCTAGACTGTATTTTTGTTAAGAAGCGTTTTTCTTTAAATAGGAAAGTTTTATCACAGATTAGCCTGTGCGAGAATGTCTTGCATTTCAACGCTGATACAGTTCTGTTTTGTTAATTATCACCCTCTGAGGTTAAATTGTGCACATCGTTCAACATTCTTTTCGATTAGAACAACTGGGATAATACTTTCTCATTAAAAGAGCTACAGATTAGTGGATTGATATGGTGCTGGTTGTTTGTTTTATTCTTCGAGAAACATTAAACGTTTTTAGAGCGCCATATCAGAGGCTTGATTATGCTTTTGATGTTTGTTTTATTCGTATCTTTTTGACAGAGCGTTAACCCACTTGTATGTAAATGTAGAACAATCAATACCTATACGATAAGCATCGCCTAATGTTCAATCATTTAATTGACTTATTCCCGATCTATCCGCATGTTGCTATGAGCCTCTATTGGAAACTTAAATGTGCAAAACGAATTCAACAAATTATCAATATAATATAGAAGTTCATATTTGCTGTTTACAAAAATATTGAATGTACACTCATGCCAGGAACTAATCATCTTGGCTCCTTAAGAATTTGATGAAAGAATATACATGTTGTTTTCACAGAGAAACGTTTACTTTTTGTGCACATGCATACATACTTAAACAAATACGATGTACTCAAATTCTGTCGACTATCCCGTAATTACTCTATGTTTTCGGACACTTAAAAATAATTAATTTTTTTCGTGTCCGAAAACTTAGATACGAAAAATATGCACAAAATACAGGTGTCCAAAAACTTAGAGTCGACAATTGAAGTGTCTGAAAATAGCGTCAATTGTATCAACGACTACCAGTAATAGCACGCGCTTGTAAAATACCATGCCGTATAGTATATATTACAGTTATATATGTTTGCACTGCATTTTAAATAATTTTAAATGCTTAATTTATTTGAGAGAAAGTTACTACAAGGTTATACTTTTACGAACGAGTTCAAAGATAAGCATGTGATGTACCAATACTCGCTAGTATGAACCTGTAATTAACGCAATAAAAAAGCAAACTATGAATTCTTTGTTTGTTCATTTCCGATAGTTGTCCATTGTTCGTAAAACTTGCAATAGGCAGCATCGTACTTTGAAGCTTTAACTATTTGTCACAGTTATTTTACTGAGACGGGGTAGTACATGTACCATTGCGGTAGATAATTGAACGTTTAATTGACACTACCCTGGTTATTGTCATAACGCTTATGTTATCGGGCGAAACCATTTTTTAATACCGGTTTGAAAGCTTATTTACCCAATAACGCAAATGTGATGGTACTTTGCCCTCAGGCATGCACCTGCGATGTTTTATTATGTTAATCTGGTTGTAAAACCCCACGATCGAAGTGTCACTAGATATCGAAAACAGGACCGAAATTTGGTAAAATAGCGCTGTACAATATATTGTCCGAAAAATTAGAGACATAAAATATGGACGAAAAACCGTGTGTCCGAAAATTAAGAGTCACGCAAAATAATTATTTTTGCTAAAAATAGGGGTGTCCGAAAACTTAGAGTGTCCGAAAACATAGAGTGATTACGATACTGCGGGAAATTAAATTGAACTAATTATGTCACAAATAAATAAAAACGAGTTTTTTGTATCTACACAAATTTATGTAAACATACCACATCTAGCGTTGATATTGTGGCTATTGCTATAAGGTACACTGATTGTTTAGGTGCTTACTTTATTTAACGAAATACTTGACGAAAATTTCGTTGATTTTGAGCGTTATAGAGGCTTTAACATATTAAAGTTTCTGCTTTGCAATGTTTGCTAAAATGTTTGCGTTCATCAAATACTTTATAACACCATAATGGTAAACGTTAAATGTCAATGCGCATCGCTTTAAATATTTTTATAGTTTGAACATAGCTAGATCAAAGTATCCTATTCTTTACTCTCCACATTTTAAAATTCGTGTTTACATATTTTCGACATGAAAATTATTCAACCTCGTGTCAAAGATTCAAATCATAAAATAGCGCGAAATGTTCTAATAACGTAGACTCATACTGAACATACAGCATAATTTATTCATTTTCATATTAAAATAACAACGTTTCAAAAGTGGAATTTTTGTATAATGTGAAATCATTATGTTGTTTTCGTTAATATGTGTTACAAAACGTAGATCATTTTATATCAAGTGTAACATGTTTACAATATAGTGCAGTCTTTATGCAATAGTTTTTTTTAATCCAAAGGACGCTGGCTCTAGACCCGCTTGGGACAAACTTTGTTCTTTCTTAAATTCTGTTCTTTGTATCATACTGGTGCTAAGTAGTTTGGTTGCATTTAAGGCAATCAGATACAGAATTTAATACATGTCTCATAATATGAAGCAGTCCCTTAGAAGATGACAGTGAATTTGTATTCAACAAAGGTCGACCTATCCACGACAAGCTTAACGACCTAGTACAAACAATCATGGATTTATCTTATACCTGCACGGAGCAGTACGTCATTATCATTGTTATATCCGTTGTCTGATGAAAAATACCAAGAATTAACATACCAATACGCAATATAGGGCTTTTCTTCATAATAATACTACATCTTAGTGTTTCTATACTAAAATCGTACGTGACACAACTCCAAATGACAAGAAGTGTCCTGTTTGATGTTGTAGTTGATACATCTCAGGCATTTCACTTAATAAGTACTAGTACGTACTTGTGAGAACGCATGTAGAAACGGAAGGTTATAACACAAGCCGTTGATTGAATGAAGTCATTTGTAAAATAATTGAACAAAAATTCCCGGTCATTTGTTGAGTGCTTTGTTCTTGTCATAGGAAGAATCGGAAGAAGACATGTCCATTATAAACACCGAGTGTAGGATGTTTACCTTCTTACGAAAATAATTGTTTTTTATCGACGACATTAATTCGAAAGCATGACCACAACATCGTTGTTGTTAGTAACTTTTACTTGGAGAGGTTTGACGTTAAATTGATTGCACCCTTATAAAGCGGAGGGGTGGGGGTGGGGGGTCACGGACTTTATATTATCGACTGTGAATATTTAAAGATATGATTTAAAGATATGATGCATACCATATGCACATACTAGATACTACAGAGGATTAAATAAGCGCATTTTCAAATAATTTCAGCTCATCCCTCAAAGCAATGTATGTTTATACGAAAATGTTGTCAAACATTACTTGTTGACATCGATAAAGAGTTGAGTGTGATGTTCGCATCTACGAATCTGTATTTTGACTTCTTTGGCTATCTCTCACGAATCGCACATTAGATACGCCGTTAATTCAGGAAACACCCAGTAAATATTAAACCCAATTAGTTGCCAATATATCACATATCTCGTGTTAGCGGAGCCTATTTATCACTCAAACAGCCCACTTATTCCGCCCAACGGTTTGTAAATGCGATATTGATGAATACATATATTAATCATAAAGCAACATAAGTCAATGTTATCTATTTAACAAGTTTAAGTTAAGTTCAGTTGGCTATTATATAAATCATTTATTGATAAGACGAAACAAACTTTGACGTTTTCTGTTCAATACGTTATTAACTGGCATTTACGGATATTGTTATTGATGCAGCTCTACTTCAAAGTTTCGTTGCTTAAATTGTGCAATTTCTTAAATTGTTTGATTTCAAGAGAATCATTCTCGCCATACATCAAAGGCATGCCGCGTGTTGTCATGTATATATAAAAAGCAATTTTTAAATTAAAGTTAAATTCTTGCATTTACCCATGAAAACAACAGAATATTTATATATTTCAGTGTTGCATCTCTTTATCAAATCATTAGTGGTCAAATTAAATTAACAGGCAAATATTAACATATATTTCGCAATTGAATTTGAACTAAACAGAACAGAACGTAGAAAATAACATAATTTTATTACGCATTAACTGTACTGTTTCTAGCGTTAATAAAAATATAAATACAACATACTTAAACAAGAAACCGTCGGAGACGGGTGATGCTCCCAAAGTGTTTTTTTTTTCACAATATTGAACTATATATTCAGATAAAAGCAAACGTCTTGAGGGGCATAACTTTGGACAAAATAATACGATGGATGGTTTAGCAACTTAAAAATTTCAAAGGGCCATAACTCTGTGAAAAATCATCTGACTAGAACCCACTGATAATATGCACATGTCCTCTTGGAAGTGAAGCTTCCCATCAAGTTTCATTGAATTCCGGTCATTAGTTGCTGAAAAATAGCCCGGACAAGAATTGCACTATATGTACAGTTAATGGAAAATTTCAAAGGGCCATAACTCTGTGAAAAATCATCCGACCAGAACCGACTGAAAATATGCACATCTCCTCTTGGTAGTGAAGCTTCTCATAAAGTTGAATTGAATTCCGGTCATTAATTGCTGAGAAATAGCCCGGAAAAAAAATGTGCACGGACGGACGGACGCACGCACGACCAGACGAAGCGGCGACTATATGCCCCCCCCCAAAAAAAAATGTGGGGAGCATAATAAAGTTAATGGATTTTGCAGGAATACTAAAATCTAATTGAGGAACTTAACATATATTTAAAAAAATCGTGTTATTACAATTCGAATCCAAACCACATATTATTTAATTAGTCACAGCGCAATTACGAATAAATTATACTTACTGTATATGCAATACATATAGTGGCATATAATAAAGGACCACAAACTAAACGTTTGAATCCCAATCACGTATAAAGTTGAATTGGCACAATACCGGATATGTATACCTTATGTGAATGCAATTTCTATATATATTATAAACAAAATATTTTCAAATATAGCATATCACATGATATAAAAATGTATTTAATATAAAGTTAATCATGTGCAGGTACGTGTATACAATATCCAATAATGTCAGAAAGAATTTAATATAAAGTTGAAGATATAAATGATTTTACATTAGTTATTTGTTTAACGATGATGAATCTTGAGTGCTTCTGAAAAAACTTTCCTACCTTAAGCATTTCATTTTTATTTTCTGTAGTAAATACTTGTGTGAGTTTGAACATAAATTTGAACAAAGTATGTCAATATAAAAGTTCCAAACCGATGACCGAAATAGAGTCGATCGGATTGACATTCTCCTCTCGTTAATAATCACGAACTAAAAAAGACTGAAGGCACGTGATTGTACTACTCGCATGATGCTTTACATTAAGCTGAAGTATGCTTTACGTGTTAACTAGACCTTGGTGGTTTAATTCAAACTTAATATACGGGTATATAACTTTATGGTCATAATGTTTAGACGTAGTCTACAATCGACGAATAATTACAAGGTGAATAATTGTATGCCAAATACTTGAATGGCGTAATTCTGATATTTGATCGTCCCATCGTCGTTGTAGTAGCATTTACAATACGGGATTACTGAAATATAATAGACTGATCCATTCAAAAACGAACACAATAATTATCAGTATCCTTCAACAAATTTATTTTAAAGTCTTTAACTTGTAAGAGAATGCCTACACTCAACGGAAAATGCCAAGAGTTTTAAAACGAGAAAGAACGATAACTGAAAACTTGTATTTAAGCATTTAGCATGTAGTATTGAAAAGCGTTTTCAGATGTGCAGGTTCTTTTTTAGTCTCGGAATACAACGTTGCAAGATCGTTATTTCAACTTTCTGTGAGTAAGCCCCTTGAACACGTCTGAACTCAAGAAATAATACAACTCAAATTACACAAAATATTTTCCTTGTTCTGGGATTGCTTCATATTTTGCAAATACAGTTTGAACGACATATGTGAAGACACGCATGTTCAAAACTTGATGAAGTGGTTTTCACTTGGTGCAGACGATACATCGAATTATGGCTTACAAATGGCGCAGTTTTCACATTTTTCTCAAGTCAAGAAAATAATTCTCGTCATACATCAAAGACATGCCATTATGTTGTTATTTTCGTAAACTTTCAACGAGAAAATATTTCACGTTAAACAAATAATGAAGCCAAATCATATTACATCATCAATGAACTCTATCAAAGATCCTTCACTAAACATGTTTATTTATAGAGCTTATAGGATACTTTGATGATTTCAGATATGAATTAAAATCACACAATAAAAGCAATACATATTCAATACGATATTTTAGGAGATACATAAAAAAACTTCACGCGATACTTTTTTATCATCCTAAGATTTTAAGTATTTACATCATACACATGGAATTATGTTGATGACAAACATTTCTCTCACCGATGCAGTGGAAAAATGGATATAATATAGTTTTCATTCGCTCTGAAGCTTATTTATTGTTGATTTTGAATAAGAATTTGTTAATTGTTTGAACGGAATTTATTGTCACAAAGGCGTGGATTATTCAAATTCATTTCGCAATACACTGACAGCTGTATTCTATATAAGCCGAAGTTTAGCTACAAAACCCTTTCATTCCGCATGACCTAGTGTGAAAAGATCGGGCTTTTATACATTGTTATGGTCCACTTATATATCTCAAGGCCTAATAAAAAAAACTCGCATGTACAAAAGATTCATATGATGTATCCTATTAAGCTAGTGTATGCTAGGCGTGGTGAATAGGGCTTGGTGTTTAAATTTAAACATAATATACGCTTTTCGGAATAAAACTTATTGCCTTAATGTATACAAGTAATGTACAATTTACGCAAAGTAACACGGATGATGTCTGTTATACAGTTACGTTTATGGTTTTAGTCTAATATTGCTTGTCCCTTCGTTACTTTATTAGTTATTTAATACTAATTAACTAATTTAAGACAGATTATGGTGCACTAGAATATGCTGTCGTAACATGCACTATTAAATTTCAAGTTACCTAAACTGTCTTATCACGGTTGAACTTGACTGCGACATCAATGTATTCCATCATTTCTTTTCAAAAGTGATTGTCGAATAAAACGTGAATCTGGAACAAACAACATATTCTTTACAAGAGATACATTAAGGTCCGACTCTATAAAACATCTGAAAAATCATTTTTATGCACAATTTATTGAAACTGCAACTCAAGCTTACAAAGTTTACATTTACGTTAAACGTTTTTACAAAAGTGCTTATAAATCAATTACAAAGCACTTTAATTAAAGATATATTTTCTATTTGTCGATAAGAAATTTATCGGTTCTAGTCTAACTTTATAATGAGTTGCCATAAGGGATTATATCAAGGGACCATATTATTACCCTACATACGCAGAAGTTATAATCCACTGAACTTTCTACAGGGGTCATGTAATATGTTTTTCAATTTCATTGGATATCCTGGTTCTTTACTTGTTCCTTCAGGGCTAGCCCTCTATACGCGGCTTCCACTGCGACGACCACTCCATCCCATTCCCCTACAAACCAGACACCATTAATACACCTGTACTTTTTTCGTCGCCGAATGTGGGACCTCTTAATTCTGCATCCGTTTAACTAACCTAGTTATTCTCCAAAATGTTACGTCTTGATCCAGACCGGCGTTAACTTCTTCAGGCCAATGAAAAGGGAAATGAACAAGGGTATGGTAAGCTACGGATTTAGCTTGAGGGTCCACTTTCAGTTGGTGGTCCTTTCATAAGTAGTAAAGCCTAGTGTTCTCCTGTGTGATATGTACTTTATTTGTACCTACATGTATTTCGAAGTATTATCGTTAGTAATGGAATGAGTTTTGTTACGATGATATGAGCTTACAGCCTCAGCACCCTGAGACTGAATTAACCTAGAAGCAGAACGCTTCCAGATTCTTTAGCGTAAACAAAGCTGAACACTTCCCAAAGACTCATGTTTTCGTTCTCTGCGCCGAGTCAGTCAAGTTTTGTCTCTTGATCGTATAGACCGCGAATAAGCGCTTCGCGTTACACAAAATCGGTGTAATAAAAAAATGTGCTTATAGTGAGCACTCTCCAGATTGAATTTACATAACCCCAGCCTGCCCACGAATTTCTGCTCTAGATGCACGAACAGTTACTTCACGATCGTGTGACAATTTGTTATCTAGCGACCATTGTGGTTTTTTCCCGAACTGATAATTTGCCACTTAGACGGCTTTTATCCGGCTTTATAAGATAGGCGGCCTTATTGAGAACACGCGAGGTCCTTGTGCGATTTTTCGTCACAACATTCAAGGAGCTGAATAATTAGTTCCTTGCCTTTAATCTTAGTGGCTTTGAAGTCATTCCACCGGCTTTCGAAATATGTCCACTCCTCAGCGGTTCCTGCTGATGTGATTGTAGAGCGTCTTACACTCTAAACCTTACCTGATGTAGATGAAGAAAAGCTGAGAAATGAAGCATGTGTATTAAGGAGTGCAGCTACGATTTCCGCCTCGTAGTTGGGTGTCTCGTAATCACAGCCTGGTATTGAACATTGTACTTCTAGCTCTTTGAAAGGTAGTTTACGACAGCAAAGTTAACTATATCTCCATCATAAATGACTTAAGCATACTGTTTCTAGAATCTTTATCTTTCATCCAGAATGATGGAGATATCTTAAACATGGTATGAATGAAATGAAAGCAGAATAATATTTTAAAGTGCAATACAATATATCGATAGTCATATAGCCATATCCCTCCAATTTATTGCTATTAAAGTATGCAGCATGTTTGTAATCATGTGTGTGGCGAGACCTAGGTGAGAATTATTTTATGCTCCTCAAAGTAGATTGTGCTAGGCGGCCAGTTTGTCATTTAATTTTAATTTTGATTTAGCTTTATTTTTTAGGATGACAACACAATTGCTGTCAATAATAACGTCAATCATAATTCCGTATAGTCCGTTTTTTGTGTTTTATTTCAGGAATCTGATATAGTGGAAGCGTTAATTCTTGCACGTCATTCCCCTTCTATTTATCATTACTCACCGGTCATAATTGTCCTTTAATGCAAAATACAATTTAATCTATTATGCGTGCATTCCATTCTGTTTACTGTTACTGTTACTGACTTCATTTTCCTGAAAATGCGGGTAGCTGGTCATTATGTTGGGCGTTATGTTGTGTTATATAAAACAATTATTTTATACATTCCATGTAATTATAAAAATGATGTCAATTCAGCTATCAACATGCAGCATTCCTACCACGATGTAGTTATTGCCCTGCATTTTTATTTATGTAATAAATTAGATTAGATTGTATTTTTTCTCTAGATAGATCATAACACGTTTCTTCTCACACTAGAGGAAAATCTTACTGTAGTATCGCTGTTCAGACGACCTATTTGAATATTACCGATACTTTTTTGCTATGTTAGTATGCGTTATAGGTCGATCGGGTTGAATCCGTTTTCTCTTTTACTATAAAGTTCCAATGGCGAAATATAATAAATGTACTTTAAAAAAGAACAGAAACCAAATGTATGAATGTTAATTTGGTTGACTTTGTATTAACACATTTGAAGGACATGTAAATAATTTATTTGTTGATTACACGAATATATCAAGTTTTATTAAAGTAATTATAACATATTTCGGAATAACATGTTTTTAAAGCCAGTTCGTGCCATTATTTTATCGATGCCCGAATGCAACCATTTAAAAACGGTGATTAAGTATATTGAATCAATATTTGATATAACAACTTGCGAGGTGTATTTTTGTTTCCCAAAAGACACTTTAAAATTTGTTTTGTTTCGATCGCAACTTCTTGTGATTGTTTGTGAAGTTTTACCAAAATATTATTTTCTTTGTCTTATCATAAAAATCCTTATGATTTATTAAAGAATTCAATTTTTTTGACTATCAATACGAACAATATTTTGACTTGCAAAGTTTAAACATGAAAAGGACATATATTATATCTGTGAATAATAAAAGTTAATTTGTGAACGATTACTCGCTTAAACAAAAAATAGGCGAGTAGCCGAAATCGCAACCTCTCTCGTTCTGTTAATCTTTACAATGTTTTTGCCTCTGCTAAGGATACTCTTTATCACCATTATATCACGGTTACGTCAGTAAATTATTCCTGGTTTAGCATTACGTGACAAAAACTTTGTCCTTTATAAATTGCCAATTAATCCCCTCCTAGTTTTAGCCAGAAACGGTGTCACGACTTATTTCTTGGAACATGTTTGGCAAGTCCTGCCGATTTAAAAAGCAGGGAAACTCACACAAAATATGTGCAAATGGATAAACCGTCTACGTGCCAAGGAGAGATGATATTGCTGACAGTTGTGCTTTAGGAGTGATTGAATCTTTCAGTTTTGAGTAAAAGATAAGCTGTTGTTACTATGTAATTTTTGTTCTTGATTATGTATGATAGTGCCTGTATCAACTTCCCTTTCACGAAATTAAAACATTCCAGCATACGAGAGTTTTAACCATGCACATCGCCGTAATCCAAGGTATCCTTCAGAAAGTCCTACTATCGATGCGGATTCGTTATGAATGAGAGAGTCTTGCCAGTCAAGAAAACGTAACATTGTGCTTGTTATCCCTGTAAACACGGAGCTCATACAACAAAACAATAGTGTCACTTATCAACATGAGATTTGTATAACAACGTACATCAGAAAGAGATTTTTTTTATCACTTACAATCCGCCAACCTTACTCCCAAACACCTTAAAAGTCAAATATTGTTATGTAAGTATTCATTTAATTACTTATGATCTATGCTACTTGCACTGGTTTTGACAAACATAGAACAACGATGAAACTTCAAACCAGTTCTTGTTGCTGAGATACTGTTGCAAGTGTAGACAATGGGCGGCGAGCGAGAGAGCACTCATTTATTTGTAACGAAGTATGTCTGCTTGTGGAGAACGTGCTGGGGGCATCATTGAAGTACTCGTTCGGGAGCAAATGAGGTTCGACATAAAGAGTGTGCTGTTGCGCAAGGGCAGAATATGTCATGTGAAACGATCGATGATGACGTGGAAGATTTGATGATGTCATCATTTGAAGACGAGGTGAGCATGTTTCCGCAAGGAGCGTGTTATGAAAATAGTGCATAAACCATTTACCTGTTAATGATGTACACTCGAAAACAATGTATGTGTTTTAAATCCATTGTACTCTACTATGTCACTAAAACATAAATACATATGTTTAAAATCCCATTATAAACGTGTGCTTTAAAGAAATATTTTCACGTTTTGTAAAATTGACAAAATAAAAAAAAAATATTTCAGATTCGCATATTTTCGTTGTAGTTATGGTATTTGTGAGGAAACAGTAATACTAAACATTTACCATGCCCTAAATATCCATTATAAGCACATAGACGGTTCGGTCTTATTTAATGTTTTCCTACGCGTTTAGTATGACATACCGGATGCTCCCATACCGTCAACTATCAAAACAAAGTACATTATTTACATGGGACTCACATTTAGAAGATATAGTCCAAGAATCAAAGGCTACGAGATTGAAAATTATGTGCGCATATTGAATTCGAGTAAACAAACTTGCTTAGCCACTGATTGGTCTAAAACTGGTATAGGGTTCTGGCTCTTACAGAAATATTGTGAATGTGCTAAGACTGAACCAATTTGCTCTACTACTGGCTGGAAAACCACTTTAGTGGGGGAACATTTTTACTAGTGCGACCGAATCGCGGTATGCACCGGTTCAGGGAGAAGAATTGGTTGGGGCTGATGCACTTGAAAAAACTCTTTTGTGCTGGGATGCAATAATCTTATTTTGCTTTGGAACATAGGCTCATCTCTATAAGGAGATAGACCCGATTAAAGTATCTCAAATGCTCCACTCCGAAACTTAAAAGAAAAGACTACTCGTTACAAATTCAAAATGCGGTACATACCCGGTGCGAACATCGAGCACCAGAAGCCGTCTAACGCAGCTAATAGTAGATGCAGCCTAAGGTAATAATTGATGACGTGTTCGCAGTCTGTTTGCAGTATGAATCCTGTCTCTACTCTTCAGCCATCAGATCGGTTGAAAACTTGAAATGGATAACGTGGGAGAAAGTGTGCATGACTTCATCTAATGACAAGAACATGCACTAATTATTAGAGATCACTGAGTCAGTCTGATCTCCCATCCTCTCTACGGAGCTTCTATGGGGTTAGAGACCAGTTATCTACGTGTGACGGTGTCATATTTTACAAAGTTCGACTGGAGATTTCCTCTTCACCGAGACAGAATATATAAGGATTGCTTTATTCTGCACACCAAGGTGTCAAATCGATGATCTAGAGCGGAACAATCAGTAGTCTGGCCAGAAATCAAAGCCGACATAATGGATATGAGGAAGAATTTTAAACACTGCAACAGAATTGCGCCATCTCAACCGAATTCGCCCCTGATACAATTGGTGTACGCTAAATAATCGTTTCAAGGCATATGTGCTGACTTCTTCCATAATAAAGGTGTGAACTATCTTGTGATAATCGACATATATTCAACTGGCCGATTGTGAAAATCTACACATGGATCAACAAGTCTCAGTTACATGGAGAAAAACGTTTGTCACTTTCGGAATACCAGATAATCTGGCGTCAGATGGCGGCCCGGAATTTACCCCTGTGTCAACTCTGGATTTCTTAAAATCTGTGACATACCATGCCAGGAATTGTAGAGCGGAAGTTGGTTTCAAAACAGTAAAACGGACGCACACTGAAACGACTGGACCAAATGGCGAGTGAAACATTAAAAGCGCTACCCTACCGTACCGGAACCTACCGTTCCATACCCGTCCATAAGTCACACACTTATCTGTTGCCTCTTCCGCCAATTCCTGCCCTTTGACCCGTATCTATGGACATTTGCCATACCTGACCCCCAACCAATAATGTCAGGCTTCCATATGACAGCCTGGGAACAGTTTGGGAACGGATAATTCAAATTCACATGAATACTTGTGTAACTACCTCGACACATTTGTAGAATAGAAAAATGTGTTCAATGCCCGGAGTAGCGCAACTAAATTAACGAGTTAAATTGTTTGAGGTGCAAAAATAGTCATAGAGATATTAACTTTGCTGATTGTATTCACAGGCTTGCAAACAGGCGATGTCTAAGTTGTCTTATCTGTAGATTCATGTCTAAGCAATATGCGACTGTCAGTTTAATGTATTTGGAATGAATGGTCCGTGTGTGGACTGAATGGTCGTGTTTGGACTAGATGATCTGTGTTTGGACTGCTAGGTCGGTCTTCGGACTGAAAAGTCGGGTGTTGCGATGGGGAGAAACCCGCGTCGTTCTTCATTATGTCTAAATTGTAAGAGGCAGTCGTAAAATATAAAGTTTTTGTGGTTTTCAATAATGCTCTTCAACACAAACTAATTTCAAATTACTGAACCCTTACACAGTCGATTACATGCTGTACCACCAACAGAACGTAACGCATGGGGATAAGGCAAAAACAACACATTTATTATACAACTTTAATATAAATCATTTAATTTGTTTTCGCCAATAAATAGCACATTTTGTTTGCTAATGTTTTCCCGAATATACATGTACTGTTATTTTGTAAAAACAATTGTGTAATCTAATATCAACTAGTAGATACGTCTTGACTTTCATAATAGTCAAAGTCGAAGTTTTCTTTTGATTTTATTTGTCAGCTATCGTCCATCAAACTATTATTGAGGAATGTCGTAAAGTTAATCGAGGTAAAGATTAAAATAAGGAAATAACATTAAAAAATGAATAAACACCAGGTATGCAAATCTGAACATTTTTAATGGTCTGAACTTGGGATTCGGATGTATTTCTGCAACTGCCGGGGAGATTATAAAATATAATTATGTTTGTTTGCAAAACAAAACTTATCGTATGTTATATTAGAATGAACTAAAAAGAACACAAGAAAAATAAGCATACTCGATTGTTAAACCTGATATACAGGCGTTTACGTGAATACCATTATACAATTAATTCTAACAAGTAAATGGCAAACCATAAACCCATAAACATCGCGTCAACTCCTCCGCGTTAATTGCTTTTTTGTAACAATTGACAGACATGTGCACATTTTAGACTATACATATTAAGGATAACAAGTTATAATTATTTTATTAAAACACTGATGCTATAAAACACATTCCGGAATTCTCGTGCGAGTGGGAAATGGTATAAATACCATCATACATATGGTATAATCAACTTGTACTTCAATTAACGTAGCTATAAACTGCTGCTTTATGAGCAATATGATCAAAATGGTATCATATCATCATAAACTGTATTTTATTATGCAGAAATGTAAATGATAATTGATTGCTTACATATACAACCCGTTGTTTAACCTACTTTGGCAGATAATGGTATACGATAAACATTAAATCGCACTGAATATTAAAGATCTATTTCTGTTAAAAATCACACGATATCATCAAAAAGTAGGCGGTAAACGAGTAAAACAAATATGATACGCACAGTATTTTAGACGGTAGACCATTTGCTAAGTACCATTATAAATTACATGTATTACAAAACATATCAACACTCTTTCGATATTTGTGCAATATATTACATATTCAGTAATCTGAGTTTCGAATCAGTGTTCAAGCCAAAGTAAACGTCGCTATTAGACGACATTCCATCGACGAGAATCCCGAACAAAAACATAACGGTTCATTGATTAAAATGGGGAAAAACGTGACAACATGGGCTAGTTTATGTATCATAACCCAACAGGCATTAAAAGCTTTTACAGATTTTGTGCATTTACATGCATCTTTCTGTTTCACGTTTTCACGTTTCTGTTTTATTAACAGCGTGAGTTGTTGATATTTTATCAGTTTTTAAGACCAACAAGCAAGATTTTGTCATATTGCATTAAAGGTTGGCAAATAAAGCTTTTATCGCGAATCAAATATGCTGTTAAATGCGGAAATCCGAGTTAATATTAAACTCAATTATACTCAAACAAATCTCATTTCCAGTCAAAACAGCGCAAATAAATCACTAAAGCAGACTAATGTACCATTAATGCAACCGATACTTTCCACATGCTAGTATTACCGTTTCTCATACTTCTTATATTGATGCTTGATAATTTTATTTCCATATCTCTGAGATTGATATGTTATTTGACACGTTTTGACAGAAACGCTTTATGTTTCAATGATGTTGTGATATGAATTGGGGGGGAGGGCAGATAAATATTTGTAAATACTGAAGATTGATTACTTTTCGGTAATAATGCTTCGCCCTTTTGGTCTCATCGACAGTAACTTTACGCAGCTCTTAGTGAAAATATATATTTTATTTGAAAACGTGATATCCGATATGCTTAATGCACAAATGCATAAAAATATATTCATCAGCATCAATTCCGGTTCCAACAATGTACTAGTTGCACTTGAAGCTATTGCAAGATAAAGCTGTTCTTGCACATCGTGATATTTCAATTATGTGTTATACCCTCGATTCTGTAATTTACATTTAAAGACTTTTCTGACGCAACACTTTTCAAAATTGTATATCTCAGTTTTTGATTGAACATTTTACATGTGAACATTTGACTACATTCTGTGCAACCTCACGATAAAAATTGTTATCCTTGGCGATCGGACACTTTATCACGTTGAGTATTTAGGGGTTTATCTTTTTGCAATTGGAAGTGGTGAAGCGTGATATATTACTACATTTATTTCAATTTCATCATTTGAGGCATTTTCTCACAATAGGAAAGCAAAAAGCTAACTTTAAACATAATATAAGGAACGCAACCGCGCCTTTTGAAATGTGTAGACAACCTACCCCACGCGCTGAAGCGTCCGATCTTCACGGGGGAATTATTTTATCATGAGCTTGCACAGAATGATGTCAACTGATTACAGGTACTACTTAAAATCAAAATATGTCCTCATAGCGTGTTTATTCAAGTTTGAAAGGTGTTGCGTTAGACAGGTATTTCAGAGCGTGTTGCATTAGAAAAGTCTTTAAGAGCGCGTTGCGTTAGAAAAGTCTCCAAGTGAAGACATGCGCTTAATGGTTCACGTAATCGTCTATGATTTCAAGCACGGTTCACGCATGATCATGTGCTAACTGGAATCGCATGGATAAAAAACTCAACATTAACAACAATAAGCAGCCAGTACAATAAATCACAAAATGATGACGTTTATTCTCGGGTTCAAGCTCATAGCAGGAACATTATTTTTTAAATATTTTAACATCGTTTACCTTGTTATAATAACTATTAAAAATTATACAAATAATAACAGTTTAGTTATTCAATTCATTTAAATACATTTTCACAAATATAACAAAATTCGCAAACAATTCCTTTCAACTAAATGATGCATTGTGTGTTAAATCTCGACGCTGTGAAAAACCTTTTATTGAAATTTACATTAAGCGTCTGTTAAAGGGATCTTTTAACGCTTTGGTAAATTGACAAAAATGAAAAAAGTTGTTTCAGATTCGCAAATTTTCGTTTTAGTTATAATATTTGTGAGGAAACAGTAATACTGAACATTTACCATGGTCTAATATAGCCATCATATGCATCTTTTGACGATTTTAAAACCTAAAAATTATAAAGCGTTGCAACGCGAAACGATTGAATAATTTGGAGAGTTCTGTTTTTGTCGTTAAATTTTGTGAAACTACGAAGATTGCTTATATAAGGTATAAAATACGTTCGGTATGTGTACACGGCGGAATATAGCTCAGTAGGATAAAGCGTTTTTACTTAAGGACTCTGGCAGGACTCCAGGGGTCACTGGTTCGAAACCTGGTCCGGGCAATGTTCTTTTCCTTTTTTTAATTTTATACTTGATTTTTTACTGGAGCTTTTACGATCCAATGTTTACATTTATCGATATAAAGCATTTAATGAATAAGTTAAAAAATGCCAAAATCTGTGAAAAGGCCCCTTTAAATGAATGCTCCATTGTCGTGTATGGCAGTACCCTCTCGTAACACGATACGCCCGTTACTACAACGACCATTCATGTTTGCATGATACCCGGAGGTAAAGTACAACATTTATCACCGACCTGACTTAACTGATTACACGGTTGTTTATTTGCAAGTAATCTTTAAAACAGTGTTTACTTTAATGTTCGATCATTTTCTTTCCGCTAGTATTGTTCTCTATATAATGGATTTCTAGATGTAATGAATATGCCAACTTTTAATGTGTAACACTCATCATTTAAGTAATTAGATTATGCGTGTTAAGTTAATGTATTTTTCAAGATGTCAAGCATGAATGGTACAGCTCTTCAAAATGTATGCACAACATCTTGATTGATCAATCGAGTTGCTGTTTTATTCAACATTTTATGAGCTTAATCATCAAACACATGTAATTTGTTCTGGTACAAGTATGTGTTGCGGCATCTTCACGAAATACGTTTGCGATTATCTTCAATCACGTTATCATGCTGTTTTAGAAAAAGTTTTAATTAAAGGGGCCTTTTCACAGATTTAGGCATGTTTTGAAGTTTGCCATTACATGCTTTATATTGATAAATGTAAACATTGGATATAAAAAGTTCCAGTTAAAAATCAAGTCTAAAAGAAAAAAAGGTTACCCTCTGCAGGGTTCGATCCACTGACCCCTGGAGTCCTGGAGTAAAAAGTGTACCACTTAGACCACTAGGTCATCCTTCCAGATACAATGCCAGTGAGTGTGTATTCCATAGTTTAGTTACAGGTCCTACTAGCCCCTTCACGAGGCCATTGTAGCCCGACCTGACCAGAGACAATGCCAGATGTATTTTATACTTTATATAAGCAATCCTCGTAGTTTCCCAAGATAAAACGACAACAACAGAACTCTCCAAATTATTAATTCGTTTCGCGTTGCAACGCTTTATAATTTTCTGGTTTTTAAATCGTCAAAAAAGATGCATATAATGGCTAGTTTAGAGCATGGTAAATGTTCAGTATTACTGTTCCCTCACAAATATCATTACTAAAACGAAAATTTGCGAATCTGAATCAACTTTTTTTCAATTTTGTCAATTTACCCGAACGTGAAAAGGCCCCTTTAAATCAAGCCATAGATACACTTAGTTTTAGATCATTCATAAAAATAAAAACCTGTTGATTTGATTTAAATGCAGCAATTTATTTGTGAGAATATATTCTCTATTATTGCTATTAAACTTTAATTGCGATGCTGTGATGTAAATTTGTAATCACTTAAACGGTGCAATACCTAAGGGCGAAGCGCAAGGTCTATGGCTCTTTGAATCGTGTCAAATCCCTTATTCCGTTAAAATTTGCTCGTTCTTAGTCGGTGATCCCATTTGTTTGCGTTCTTGGTCTATTTCATTAGATCTTTTGTTAAAATGTGTGTAAGGTGTGGAGGTCTGTTAAACACCGATTAATTTGGTTGGGCCGTCTCTAAGAAGTGATCGGGCCGAACTTGTCAATTTGGTGTAAGTGTTTATGTATCGTGTATTGTATATGTATTTTGTGTCTTATTATATTGCTATTTTGTTTCCATACCGTTAATAAAGGACCGCATTTTAGTTAAGATCTTTGTCTCGCTCTTGAAACTGAAAGTTCACTTTTAAATCAATGATTTGTGTTTATTTGCGGGTCCACAATGTTTGAAATTTTATGTGCAAATTACCATTCGACGTGCTCAAATTATCAAATACACATAACGTGAAATGTCGGCTCCACTACTAGGAGAGCAATCCCGTATAATACAAAGCGTCCTTTATTTATGACAAGCAACACATTACCAAACTGCGAGACACGAAATAAATGCACAAGATATGAAACTCATGTGCATAACAACTGCACAATCATGAATATAACCTGCGTCACTGCCTTTAAAATGTCAACAAAAAGCACTGGAGATTTAAACCGGTTTTAACATCCTTATTAAATATGTGTTTATATTTTTTATTAGTAAATGTCTGTTTTATGAGCTTTTTATGAGATTAATAGTAATTTCATGGAGTGGTTTGTTATTGTACCACTGTCTTTTATTTCCTTTAGAAATACTAGTTAGGTAAATCCTGAACTTAACACACATCATACGCGAACACCCTATCTGCATCTACCAAATACTCATTATAATATAACAAAGTTTGCAGTTTCACTCATTTGATTTGTTATAATACAATGTTGCTATACCCAAACATAAAGTACCATTTATTTCTATATATATATATATATATATATATATATATATATATATATATATATATATATATATAGTTTCAGATTGGGTAAAATGGTGGGTCAAACGTCCATTTTACGGCCGTATTGTTGGGTCTTTAGTCGATTGTCGGGTCCCAAAGTCGATTATCGGGCCCTTGGACCCGACAGTTGAAGACCCACTTAAAAAAAGGCTGCTTAACATACTCATGACTATTTTTAAATTCAAATTTGCATATGTAATTTTACTCGAATTGTCGGGCCTATATCTCCCATTAGCACACATTAGGTCAAACTCCACACAGCAGTTACTTCCCTTGGGCATTCGCCAATCATTAATGTCTTTTTCTAGAATAAGGGAGGCCACTGCGTATGAGATTGACCAACCTCGGCGCAGTGATTTACCGGGAACCAGCATAGCAACGAACGACAACTCTGTAATAAAAATTGCCAATTTTCGCGGTTAAACTTAAAAAGGTAAGTGGCGATAATATTTATTACGTTTATTTATATTTTTGGTTATTAAAATTATTCTGCAAATGACTGAATTTAAACTGAAACTGCAACCAATAATTAGGACACAGTTTCTGAAACGTTTGCTGACAATGAAAACATATTTCAAACATGTAAAGCCGTGGCACGAATTTAGGTGACAACCTTGTTACCGCAAACAAACAAATGTAACCTATAATCTGCATTTAATGCAGATATAGTGACATTCATGAAAGCAAGCATGATTGTAGCATTAGATCATTTCCATGCGATACAAGTTCAATATATGTTTTAGGCTGACTGCAATGGTTAGACTGGGGAAATAAATTATAAAAGAACAGAATCTTTAACCACACAAGACAGTTGGACTAGCCTTAGTGGTACAGTCATGTTACTATTACCGGATCAGTAGCGTAATAAAGTTGTTCTGGGGAAAAGCAATAAATGGTTTAAGACTTCTTTTACATCAGTTTGATAAGGTTTCCAGACAAACGCTCCCACGAACAATCGCTCCTACGCTAAATTAGTTCTGGCTTCAATAACTTTAATATTCGCGTTCTATGAATTTTGAATGGCGCAACATTAAAGTTATGGACCAACCCCAGTAGGAAAGTCAACCAGGAATATACGAAAAGTTGACAGTTAACAAAGACCGCTCCAAAACAGCTTGTAAAAGCAGTTATTGGCTCAAATCAGCTACTTTATGTCTTTATTGGAAAGATTGACATTTTTCACATTTAACTGATGTTTTTTTACAAAATACTATCTTAAACATTTAACATTTATCTTTTCTGCTCTAACATATAGACCAGTTGACGAGTGAAGTCACGCGCACCTGCAAATATTACACTCCGCCCACTGGTTGGCAAAAAGAGGTGAAATTCATATAAGCGCTTATAGAGAAAGTTGAAATAATAATCGTTTTTATTGATAATCATGCACTATATCAAATATAATTTTACTAACTATGTCTGAATTAAACATAAGCGTGCAAGGAAATGCATTTTTGGAACGATTATATTGTTGTTATTATTTGTTTTTACTATAAACGAAATCTGGAGTGGAACACAATATACGAGCACGGTATGCAGTTACCATAAAAATCTCTACTTGGCACATCTTCGCGACCATTTTTTAGATAAAAAATTCTCTGATATTGAAATTTTTTCAGAATAAAACAAATTTAATGAACGAACAAAAATAAGGATGTAAACAAACAGCAAATAGATAGACTTTATGTACGCAACATATAGTAACTGATTTGAACATGCCTGTAAAAACTTGCCTTGTTACACATTAAATAAATTCTCTTGATAAATGTAATTGTTTTTATTAAATTATTCACACCAATTTTGACACTCTTTGTTTCAGCGTTTTTAACCCGGTGTTTTATTGCACTTTTGTTCATCATAAAGCGATTATCTCGTTATGATCGGATACTGTCCAAACAATTACAAAGAACACATGGTGTGATAAATCCAGGGACCTATTCTTGGCCACTGCATAAACCACATGTGGCATACAAGTGTCTGGTCATTAAACATCATTTATGATACCTCCATGTCATCTCTTGGCATATTGAGCGATCATCTAAGCAAAATTGTAAAGCCAAAATACGAAACAGTTGCTTTAATAAAATATTTGAACATATTAAAAAATGAAGATATTTGTCCGAAATGGATTAACAGGAATTAGTGTATGTATATATTAGCCTGTTTAATCATAACAATAGAGTGTTAATAACTATAAATTAAAAATATTGTGCAATTTCATTGCTACACAATTAACGTATTTAACGAGTACCGGCAAATGTAAACTCGGCTATTCATGTTAAGATTGTACGTTTCTGTAGTGTATGAAATGACATGAAAACAAGCAAACAACAAAAGGGTAAAAAATACTTGCGTAAAATAAATTAATATATAGATATATTTATCATAAAATGCTAGATTGTTATCACTCCTTACCACCAGTAAAGAGAGTGCATGCAAAGACAGTTTAATTTGCTTAATATGCAGTTCTTGTTTTTCATATGTATGCTAAACTTTATGATATTGTCATTCGATGGAAACGAAACGGTAATTCATTCCATGTAAAATAAAATTACTACAATGTTTATTAATTGTAATGTATTCCGCTTTTAGGGCTTCGTTTTATAATTGATTAAATGCCCCTCTTGCACCTTCGTTCGCTTATGAACAATAACAATATCTGCACCACTTATAATTATAATCAAATTAATGTATGTGTTATTATCTTTGAAATATAATTTACCAAAATCTTACAATCACAAAAAATATGAAAGAATATTTATTGTTTTGTTTTGTTGGATTGCCAGTTTTTAGTCTGATGTATTAATATTATTAATATGTATTTTTATACAGAGGTAATTATATTTATGAAAATACATTTATTGGTACTAAATATTATATTTTTGCACTATTATTTAAGAGTTTTTATGTTTATTTCGGATTTTTGTATCGTTTTATCGACTAAACAAACGACATGTATACATGTTTTACGTTACTGTAACCAGTGTTTTTTGCCAACCAGCCAGTGCGCATGCGCGGAAAATCCCGAATGTAAACAATAACATTCAACTGGTCTATCGAGAAAAACAGTGACGTGACACACATGATTGAAATGCGAATCTCCCGAGATTTCACGGTCATATGATGTTATTTCTATTTTTAGTAACAAACCATGTGCTCAATTGTTTACAAATTCAGAAAGACATTTCCCGTTTTTTTTATAATTATTCTTGCTTGTTTTGTAAACAAATTGTAGTGTAAATACAAAATCAATGTACAAAATATTCAAAATTACCAAATTCACTTTGAAATCAGTGTTTAAATCCACCAGACGTAACTTGTTAATCACAAATAATAGATTTCAGAAAACGAAAGTAATGTTTACAATTCCAGCAAAAAATGTCAAGGTCGATCCGAAAGTATCCAAATGAAAACTCGTCACATGACAAAGCGACAATGGTGCAAAATTATGACTTTCAGGCTGATGAGAGTTATTTTCATCTATTGTAAGATGCATTTGAAACATTTGAATCTTAAAATATGCCCCGATGCAGTAATTTATATTCATTCACCAATATATGAAGGAATGTATCCAAGAAAACATACTGTCTTTGATTGATAGCGTGACATAAATCTGTCACCACTCTGGTTGACTTTCGATACAGGGTTGACTTCAGCGTACAGATATGTCAATACTATATAAACTGTACGCTGAAGTTTCTTTAGCTAACGCTAAATTTGACAGGGCGGACATTCGCTCCTACAATGTTTTGATAGGGCGGACAGTAGCTCCTATATTATTTTGCCAACTCGGACAATCGCTTCTACATTATTTTGTCAACCCGGACAGTCGCTCCTACATTATTTTTATTCAACGGCAAAACGTTCTATATGCCTATCAAAGACTTACACCTATAATTAACCGACAATTAATTTTGCCAACTTGTTGACAGTTAGCCAATTCAAAACATTACATTTCCTACATTACATTTATTGGAATACATGTAAGTGCCATTTTGCGAATGGGATAAACATAAAAACCGCAAATATGTTGTTCTTAATTTCATTTGTTTTTATGATATGACATTTATATGACATTTATAAACATATATATACACAAAATACACAAACGAAAAAACATCCAAACAAAAGGTCTTTTGTGTCTGTCAGTGGCTCACCGTCTTCTTTCTTACGCGTTTTATCACCGATTATATTTATATAATAGCAAAGAATTAAATTGTTATATATTGATAGAATGTTATACCAGAAAAATTATACATTGAAGACGAAATTCATAAAATGCAACATGCAGGCAAATTCGACTGTACAGACATGTTCGATTTACTGCATAACCATCATATGGTTGACTTAGACATGTGCTTCTTTGAGTACGAGTGACCCTCTAAGCATAGCACAGACTGACTGCGTTTGTTTGTTAGAAGTTCCATGTTGGTAGTAAATTATTGGCGTAATATTGACATTACAATATATACATATTGTTTTCACAGATTGCTAAATTACATTTAAAGAATCGACCAACTGTAACATAGTTTCTTAATAAGTAAATTGATTTATTAAAATCACATTGATCCGCTCATGTTAAATTGGCTTTCTGTTAACAAGTTGGCAAATTTAATTGTCTGTTAATTATAGATGTTAGCCGGGTTGGCAAAATAATGTTGGAGCGACTGTCCGCCTTGTCAAATCCAAAATGTATTTGTGTTACATTTTTTTCGCCGCAGAATTCATGCATTAACGGATCAGTTGTAGCTATAACGGATCACATGATCAAAACCACTCAAGGAGGGGGGCATTTAACATATTATTTAAACTGTCGAAACATGAACTTTGTTGTTTACAAGGACCAAGTTATATTGCCAGTTATAAATAATATTCATGTTTTTGTTATTGTTATTGATTGTTTTCTATATGTGATATTGTATTCTTGTGTGAAATATCTGATGAAAATCCTAAATAGATCAGAAAGATATGGGCGTGTTAAAAACCATGAAATTATTTGAATCATATATAATCATCGATATTAAACATGGATCATAAATAAAACTATAAGATTGATGTCATTTATTGTAAGAATCAACAAGATTTTCATATATTTTAATATAATATATTAGCAATACGCATATTATCACGCTTGATCTGTTATTGTCCTTATTCTTTATTTCATTTAAGGTGCTGCAAAATCTTTAAACACGAATCAAAACTGAAATGGACTTTTGCAGGCAGGACTACTAAATGGCCTTAAAATTAATGCTTAAACTTCTTGCTTGCCAACATAGTTATACTAGCATGTGGCCGCGAACAATGTTTAACCTCGATTTGGAAACGAGACAGAAATCAACAAAATTGTATATAAATGTCAGCAAAACATACCGAAATGTTTGACAAAGAGTCTTTTCCATTACGACTCAATCAGTGCGTTTTAAAGAACAGACCTTGAAGATGCTATATATTAAATATCATCTAAAATATCAACTATTTATCGCAATGCGCAGTCTGTAATTTACTGATGTTTAGGAACCAAAAGTTAGGTAATGTCCGGTTATATGATCATATGCTAAAAATGAAGTATGCTTTCTGCTTTCTGTGCATTGATTTTTTTAATCCAAAATGTTTTGGGCCTGCCCAGCTAGCTGAGTTGATGGCTCAGTTGATAGAGCGCCAGACTGTCAATTTTTAGGTTTGAATCTGGGGGTAGGATAAAGTTTCTTCATAGAGATTGGTTCCCGAACATTGTAACATTGTATTTGTAGGTCATTCTTCCCCAACCTCTGAATCAAGTTGGGAAGAAGTGGGTCACTTGTGGTTGGCTAATACTGGTCACAAGAAGTAGGAAAGCTGGTTCATGTCCTGACCACTTGCAAAATGACCTTAATTTGGGTTCAAGAAGGCATTAAACCTGATCAATCTAAATTCAACCAAATTCTTTTGCCCAAAGGTCAGAGTTTCAAATACATTCCAACACAACAGCTGTTGGCAGTCACCTCGATTATTGATTATAAAGCCCCGTCCAGTTCGATTGTCAGCGGCTAGCAGTCAATAGTATGGTCGTTTCAATAACATTGCCAACAACGATCATTTGTCTAAACTGTTTTCAATTTTCTAAAGATTGACTGTTTCCAAAACACAATTTAATAATCTTAAAGAACTGGACCAACGTTATTCCTTCTTCTGTTTGAGATTTTGCAGAACTTCTCCCTAAAGTGACTAGTCTTTATGACATTAAGTGAGTAATAAGGCCTTTCAAAATTTCATTCTCTACAGTTATTTGATTAATCATTAAATATTATGAAAATTTAAATATCATTTATGTTAGATATAGAGCCATGTATTAATCTTGCATGATTTTCATGTCTGATAGATGTTTCACTCAACAGTTTGTTAATGCAGAAATAAAACAAGTAACTGATTTTTATGCCCCCCTTCAAAGAAGAGGGGGTATATTGCTTTGCACATGTCGGTCTGTCGGTCCGTCCACCAGGTGGTTTCCGGATGATTATTATAACTCAAGAACGCTTGGGCCTAGGATCTGTGCAAGTGGAAGTCAAGTTCTTAAACCTTTGCATGCTGGGAAATTTGTCGTCTACTAAAATGTTGTCTGCTGAATTTCTCAAATTAGCGTTTTCTTTGAATTTTTTCAAAGAATACTATAAGAATAGCAAACAGTTTGGATCCTGATGAGACGCCACATTCTGTGGCGTCTCATCTGGATCCAAACTGTTTGCAAAGGCCTTCAAAATTCAGTTCCAGCACTGAAAGAGTTAAGAAAATCCCTGGAGTTGGTACTGTGCATCATTTAAGATTCCTCTTTGTAGCCTTGACCTTGACCTTAAGTCATTTAATCTTGTTTGTTAATTTCAATTTCAGCTGGCACTACATGTTTTTGCCTTTATATGTTTGAACAAATAAAATGGGCATCAAATCCTTTAAGCAAACAAACAATTGACTCTGGGATACGGGATACCTTTCAAAAGGGGAAAAATACCATGTGACGGGCACTTTTGGGGGAAAATTGCAATAAATTGTCATAAACCGAAGGTTAATTACATGTAATAACCATTATTTGCTCCACTTAAAAGCTGTAGCTTTTTTATATGGCTTTCCCCTACCACAAGTGATTGGAGCTATACTGCAATCACTGTGTCTGTCTGTCTGTCCCACATGGGTTTATGAATAAAATAAAACATTTCAAGTTTCAAATGCTTAACTGTTCCCTGGAATTGTTCATGAAAAATGCCTTGTAATTTGTTTAGCAGTCACATAAACAACCAAGCTATGTAATATGGAATTTTCACACCCATTATTGCTGCTTCTTCCTGTATTTTTTCGCGATGATTATCTGAGATATTAACTCTATGATTCTATATTCTCAAATCTTTTCTATAAAGAAGGAATGTAGTTGACAATTGTTAATAGTTTTATTTGATCGTTCGTCAAAAAGTTGTAATTCTGTTACTCTTGTATCTTCAATGCAATTGAGTAATTAAATAGCAATTAAATTGAATGCGTTTTAATTCCCTTTTATTATTGTTTAATTTGAGTAACAATGCTATGACATTAAATTTTATTTACACTTAAATGTATTATGAATATTGCTGGGCCAAGTGTGAGGTTGAGCGCTCTATAACCAGGTTTAAACCCCCAATGCTTTGCATTGACCGTTCCAAGGCGGTGACCCCAGCTTTATTCATATTTTGTGTTTATGTTGGTTTGTATTGTGCTGTATTGTGCTGTTTTGTACTGTTTGGGCAATCGGTCACTTGCCTTAAATAAAGGTCCTACTAATTATTTTTAATGAAAATTCAATACTGCTCCAGCAGCTGGAGTTTCACTTCTTTATATTGTATTATTTTTTAACCGATTTTTTTTCAAAACTTTCCCTCTGTGTCTTCTGTAAAGGACTAGGATTAATATTTCTTTGCCAAAATACACAGGAAATTTTTAATGGAATATTGATTGTTGCTTTAAAGCTTTTATGATAATCAGTAACAGAAGCAGTAACATTCAGCCATAATTATGTATCCACACGGCTATAAACTAATACCAAGCTTCCCATTCCCCTTCTCTTCAGATACTTCCTTTCTTTCAAAGGGAAACAGTGGTGGTAAACAGATGATATTGCAATATTGCAATACTTCTTCCTCTGCCAAAATACATGTTATAAACATTGTTGGGCCTCTTATCAGTTATAAAAATTGTAGGGTCCCATATAAGAAATAAACATGTTGACACTAATTTTCAGATTTCATATAAGTCATATTGTTGAGTCTCATATATGAAATACTGTTGGGTCCCATATAAGTAATATTGTGGGGTCCCATATAAGGTATATTGTCAGGTACCATATAAGAAATATTGTTGGGTCCTATATAAGAAGTATTGTTGGGTCCCGTATAAGAAACATTGTTGGGTCCCATATTTAAGAAATTTTTCAAGAAATATTGTCAGGTACCATATTATATAAGAAATATTGTTGGGTCCTATATAAGAAGTATTGTTGGGTCCCATATAAGAAACATTGTTGGGTCCCATATATAAAAAGTATTGTAAGAAATATTGTTTGATCTCATATAAGAAACATTGTTGGGTCCCATATACGTAAAAAGCATCGTTGGGTCCAACATAAAAGATACAAGTTGACATTCTAGGGTCCCTTATAATTTAATTAACATTAAATGTATAACTAACACTTTAGGTATCCATATAAGTAATGAAAATTGTTGGGCCTGGCCCTTTATTAGAAGTAGACATGTTTACACCTAATGACTAATGTTGAGACCCATATAATTAAAATATATTGCTAGTAGACTGAACTGCAATTTTCTAACACTGGTTTCAGTGACACACATTCACTGTGCAGATTTCTACTAAATATGTGTTGTTTTAATCTCAAAATTAGTCTTGAGCGTTAATTGACACACCCATTAAATTATTTCCTTATAACCATATGGTATCCGTTGTTAATTCGAATGTTATTTATCATTTTGCCGTTCATCGTAATTTCTTTTCTGCTTGCCACCATCTTGGACGATGACGTAAATACAGGCATGCTCAATCACTATACATTGACCACTGCCAGTATCCTCCGCAATATAGACAATCCCAGAATCGATAATATGGGCGCCGCCATATTGGCTATTACGTATTTTTGAGTAGTGACTTAATGGACTTTCCTACATTAATAGATAGTGACATCTACAATTATTTTGTGCTGAAAATGAACACACAAAAACCATACCTATGCTTATTTGCTCAAAGAGACATTCAGACAGGAGAGGAGCTTCTTTATGACTATAGTGTGTCTGATCTACCATGGAAGGTTAGTTATATCATATACATCATATTTAATAAATAGATGATGCCATTATCATGAAGAAGCACACATGAATGGATGTCAAACTACTAACATAACTTTTGTCATCAAACAGCTTATGGCTTTTCGCTAACATAATTGTATCCTCAAAAACAGCTGTTAACCCTTTGCATGCTGGGAAATGTGTCTCCTGCTCTAATTCATCTGCTGAATTTCAAAAATTAGCATTTTCTTCGAGTTTTTTTCATAGAATATTATTAGAATAGCAAACAGTTTGGATCCTGATGAGACGCCACATTCTTATTTTTTCCCTGTAACAAAAAGGAAAGAGCATTTATACATTTGTATTTGGTATCTAGCGTCTCTAATTGGTCCACTATCAGGATTGTTTAAATAATGCCCCTTTGGTTAAATTGCTCCTTCCTTGGAGATCACATCTTTTACAAAAATTAATGAGCTATCAGATTCATCTTATGTTCCAAGTTAATCAACCCCACAAATCAATAAGAGTTCAGCAATCTTTATTATAGCTGTTGAGCAATATTGGGCTTTTTTATGTCCCCCACTATAGTAGTGGGGGACATATTGTTTTTGCCCTGTCTGTTGGTCTGTTGGTTGGTTGGTTGGTCTGCTGGTTGGTTTGCGCCAACTTTAACATTTTGCAATAACTTTTGCTATATTGAAGATAGCAACTTCATATTTGGCATGCATGTGTATCTCATGAAGCTGCACATTTTGAGTGGTGAAGGGTCAAGGTCATCCTTCAAGGTCAAACGTCATATAGGGGGACATTGTGTTTCACAAACACATCTTGTTGGACCTTTTGTTTAGTCTTGTGTTATCTGGTACCTTTTATAAAATCAATATTAAGTTACTTTTGCAATAATTTGTAGGAAAAGAAAGCCAATGGTATGTTTAGTTCACAGTTTTGAATGGATGTAATGATACTTTGAATGGTAATATTGGGAAGTAAGTAGGTAAATATTCTTGTTTAAATTGTCTAGTTATTGAGTAAGCCAATCTTGTGAAATACAATTTAGCAGAACGTTCAAAGAAAATAAGTTTTTATGGCCAACTTCGCATCATGGTTGTCAGTTTTTTTCAAGGCTGATAAATAGTTATGATAATTTCAATACTGTCAAAAGTATGCAAATGATAGTTGGCACACATATTCATGTACATCTCTTAGGAAAAAAGCAACATAACTTTAAGCGGGTATATTCGATTTTTAAATGCGTTAAATTGTAATATATTGAACAAATATGCTATAATAACACGCAATATGCAAGAAAAATGATACATTTAAGATGAATTTCATAAAATGCAGCAAATGCAAAATTGCGCACCAAGCTGATTGTGACGAAGATAATTCGTACATATTTTCCTACAATAACCGATGCATTCGTCTTTTAAGTAAGTGTTCGTGTGTCGTATGAATCAATATCGCTGCAGGAATTTAAAATGAACCGTTAAACTAAATTTAGATTCACATCTTACATGCATGATATACATGCTGGCAAATTCGACTGTACAGGCTTTTTCGATTTCAATTTTAAATATTCTGCTTATTTCGCATTTTCCGACAAATGTTCTTCTTTACTTGTATTTAAGTTTATATTGAAATATATGTATAATAAGTTTTTTGCACATTTTATATTAATTAATAAATATTTGACAAGATCGTATATACCCGCTTTAAATGGTCTGCCACCTAGGGCAAACATGTATATGATACTTGAATTATCCAGTGAATGGCAAAATCAAATTCAAAGGTATCATTACAGCCTGCTTGTTAAGATTTAATTTTCATGTTAGTTTGCATGTTTTCATTTTTAGCTCATCTATTTTCTGAAAAAAAATTATGAGCTATTGTCATCACCTTGGCGTAGGCGTCCGATTAAGTTTTGCATTTACAGGGGTTTTTCTGCCTATTTTGGGAAAAGGAGTCTGACCAAATTGGGAATTTTTTATCGACACAATTGGCCATTTTGGGAAATTTTGCTTCGATATAACAGCTCATTTGGGAAAAAATAGTGAATATATCATGCTTAAATAATTCAGTAGTTTAACAAATAAATTTGTTTTTATTTGTTATTTTGTCTTCTTTATATAAACAGATGCAATATTGGGCGTGTTCAACGTTTATTCAAGTACTGCATTTTTGTTTATTAGTTACAGTTACACTCTGAGATAAGAACTGAACAGTCAAAACCTTATAGCAGATATTTTTTACCAAAACAAACACTGGTTAGTCACACAAGTTATAAGACACTTCATTCTTTAAAGAAAAAAATTTTTTTTTTGGAAGTTGGGACTTTTTTTTAATATTTTGGTTTGGGATCGGGTCCGTTTGCTTTGGGAGTGCCTCCGTTTTCCGGAGGCGCAGACAGTGCTGAGAACCCCCTGATTTAGGTCCACTTTTCTCATTAAGTATCAATGCTTTTGCATTCAAACTTGGTACACTTACTAACTATCAAGAGGGGACTGGGCAGGCAAAGTTAGATAACTCTGGCGTGCATTTTGACAGAATTATGTGCCCTTTTAATACTTAGAAAATTGAAAATTTGGTTAAGTTTTGTGTTTAGGTCCACTTTATTCCGTAAGTATCAAAGCTATTGCTTTCATACTTGCAACACTTATTAACTATCATAAGGGGACTGTGCAGGCAAAGTCATGCAACTCTGACTGGCATTCTGACGGAATTATGGGCCCTTCATACTTAGAAAATTGAAGATTTGGTTATGTGAATTTTGTGTTTAGATCCATTTTACTTCTAATGTATCAAGGTTATTGATTCTAAACTTCAAATACTTTCATGCTATCATGAGGGTACTATACCTGGCAAGTTGAATTTTACCTTGACCTTTGAATGACCTTGACTCTCAAGGTCAAATTATTAATTTTGCTAAAATTGCCATAACTTCTTTATTTATGATTAGATTTGACTGATAATTTGACAAAACAACTCTTAACTGACATACCACAATAGACTCCCCCCACCTTATAAATGACCACCACACCCTTACACTATACCCCCCTCCCCCCCACCACCACCCAGCCCATTTTATTGTTTATGTTCCCATTCACTATAGTGGGGGACATTTGGATTTTCCCCTGTTGGTCTGTTTCTGCCAACTTTAACATTTTTCAATCACTTTTGCTATATTGAAGAAAGCTACTTCATATTTGGCATGTATGTGTTTTTCATGGAGCTGCACATTTTGAGTGGTACTTTCTGATAATGGGTTAAAATGAAGTGAATATCTGTTAACAGTTGCACTGCATAAGCATGAAATAAATTGCCTGGATTATTTCATTTATTTTTCTTACACATACTGCTCTGATAGGGAATACATGTTATAAACATGACTTGCGAGTTTTTCACACCTTTATTGACATTACACAACAGATTAACACCAATGAGCTGTCGAAAGTCGTTTAACCTCTATGCCATTAAAATCTGTTAAATGGACGAATAAAGCAATTAAGCTGTGATCTTCGCCATCTTTGTACCAGATTGCAGAATTTCCAATTTCAGATTTCCAGTTTGCGAAGTCATTTTTGCCAATTCCCAATGGGCAGAATATTTATTTATTAGGTTGTTTACAATGTTTATTATTGCAATATTTCTGCCTAAATACATGTAATAAGAATTGTTGGGCCTCTTACAAGTAATAAACATAGTAGGGTCCCATATAAGAAATAAACATGTTTACACTAATTTTCGGGTCTCATGTAAGTAATATTGTTGGGTCCCATATAAGAAATACTGTTGAGTCCCATATAAGAAGTATTGTAAGAAATATTGTCAGGTACCATATAAGAAATATTGTTGGGTCCTATATTAGAAGTATTGTTGGGTGCCATATACGAAACATTGTTGGGTCCCATGTATAATAAGCATTGTAAGAAATATTGTCAGGTACCATATAAGAAATATTGTTGGGTCCTATAAGAAGTATTGCTGGGTCCCATTTTAGAAACGGGTTTTTTACCTTCTATAACAGACGCCGAACTAGGCTGTTTGTTTCCCCTTTCTGGTTAAAAAATTCCACCTAAAAAAAATATATATTTATTTTTAGCTCCATCTGGCCAGCGGGGCTTATGTCATGGTCCTGTGTCCGTCGTGTGTCCGTGCGTGCGTTAACTTTTTCTTTAAACATCTTCTTCTTCTTTTACAGTTTTGAGCACGAACAGTCCGTTTTTCACGATTTAAAACGGCCGTTTTTGTAAATATTCACGGACATGAAAGGATTGTGAATTGGCCGTGTCAAAATTGAGAAATGTCCAATCGCAAAGAAGGATAAAAAGCCCTGAATCCACAACGAATACAATGACACAATACAACATAAAGCTAATTATGGCATGTTCACAGACATTCAAATATTTTGCAGAAATGCATTTGCCGTTGTTATACATTTTTATACACGTATAATATGTACGTAAAAACGACACCCTTCTATTACTCATCATATTAAGGGTTGCGGCATGTGGATATTGTCTTTAACATCTTGAATGGCAAAAAGGGATATTTGTCCGTTAAATGAAGGATTTTTGGCTGTTTTAAAGAATTTGAAGTATTATAAAATTGTTTATAAGTTTTTGTCACAGTGTATATGGGTTCCTCTACCCCTCCAGTGCACATATTACTCCTCGTCAAATTTTTCTTGGTCATACGTGCACTGTTTGGGTAGAGGAACCAATATACACTGTAAACAAAAAATAACTTATGATATACATAACAGCAAAACTTCAGTTGTAATGTCCAATATACTTTTCTGTAGATTTCAGTAAGACCCACCAATGGATAATAATATCAAGGCCCAACTGTTGACTATATATTTATATATATGTGGCGCGTTTCTGAAAAAGGCCCCTTTTGTGTGAACGTCAAATAACGGAGAAATGACGTTGTGAAGATATGCATTATTTTTCGACGTTTAAAAATTATTTTAGACAAACATCACACAAATTTAATCACTATGCTAATTCATTTATTTTAGAACGTGTAACAATACAAATTGGCCATATTACATGTATAGTAATAAACAACAGACAAAACTTCTTGCAAAATTATATCGTCAAAATAGTTGCATTGATATAAAAACATTTTTTAGAGTTCACACAGCATCTCTTGAAAATTATAGGTTGAACAAGTTTTCATTTGATCATATAAAACGTGTACATTATCTGAATAGGAAAAGAACGAACTTTAAGAACATTTTAAAAACTCAATTTATTTTGTCACATTCATATGGCCTTTTTTTCTAAACCATGTCACGTAAACATAATAGCAAAACCTTCTGTTATCCAAGCCAATATATATTTTCTATAGATTTCAGCAAGACCCACCAATGGATAATAGACATACAAGACCCCACTGTTGACATTATATGTTTACAGTCATTAAGGCAACTGTTGAAGACACCCACAGTCTAGAATCTATACAGGAGTCAGAGCCTCTCATGATACAACATGCCAGTGTTGACTGTGCTGATCATATGCAATCTACAGGTTTCACTTTGGTTCTTTCAGAGTCCATGTCAACTGCTGACAGTGAAGAGCCAGGCAGTCTGAACCATGATAGGAAGGAGCCAAGTGAAGAGCCAGCCAGTCTGACCCACGATAGGAGGGAGCCAAGTGAAGAGCCAGCCAGTCTGACCCATGGTATTTCTGTTATCTGTTGGGCCTCTTACAAGTAATAAACATCGTAGGGTCCCATATAAGAAATAAACATGTTTACACTAATTTTCGGGTCTCATATAAGTAATATTGTTGGGTCCCATATAAGAAATACTGTTGAGTCTCATACATGTATAAGAAGTATTGTAAGAAATATTGTCAGGTACCATATAAGACATTCTTCAAAAGTTCCAAGGTTACTTTGTCATGGCGATTTGCCAATCATTGGTTCAGCATTTCTTACTTGCTGTCAATATACCTTGAGCGACCATTGCAGTCCTTTTGTTTACTTTAGTCTTTGATACATAGATTTGTTATTTTATATTAAACTTTGCTGTTAAATCAAGAAATTGTTGTGTTGTTTTATATGCATGTATTTGCTTTGGTTCGAATATGGCCATATTAAATGTATGCAAATGTGTTATCCTTGTCAAATAAAAAATCATTTCTTGAAACATTCAAGGTTCAATATTGAACTTTCTATTTATTATTCAGTACTTATTTTTTATTTTACAAACTGGTACAATCGTTCACAATTACTTCTAAAGTCTAGTTGTGCAAATATGGGATTGCTTAAGCCATTTAAGAATTATGGTCTTTGTTTCATATCCCTGTACAGATGAGATATTGTGACCTGAAGGTTTCTTTATTATGGCACAATATTTATTTAGACTTTCAGCAATTATACTACATTCTCTTCCAGTTTAATGGCATACATACATACATGTATACTTCGGCTTTTATACAGAAATAAGTAATTATGTTGAATTTGCTTGCCATCAATTTGTGAATAAATTATAATAAAAACTTTTATGGAGACCTTTGATTTTGGCAGCTTTTGTATGACAGAAAATGGTTATCTGTGAGAACCCAATAATTGATTTTAAATTGTTAGATCCAATTGTTATATTTAACATAAATTTTGGCATATATACAGGAAGTAGCTATTTTCAAAATGGCGGATCATGTAAATACCAAACCATGTGTTGGCTTTTTCAGAATTAAACATTACAAATTTTTGACTCTGTAAATGCATGGTGTGATTACAAGAATTTGGAGCACCATAATGACTACAACTATACAGATAAAAGCTTTCTTGTGTACATCTTTTCTGTAGAAGATGCAAAACAAATTGTTAAATTGGCAGCAAACTGGAATGATGACTGCATATTTGTGAATATAATCAAGAATTAACATGCTTTATAGATTCTTGACATGACTCATGGTGAACTAAAATTGCTTGCAAAGCATCTGGGACATGATGTGAAGACCCACAAGGAATATTATCAGTTGTCTTCCAGTACCATGGAACTCTCAAAGGTATATATTTCATTAATAAAATCTTTAATTTTCCATACACAGATATTTGAAAAACTAAATGCTATATTGTAACTAAGAGGGCTAAAGAAAGAATAATTTAACAGGCAGCCACAGTAAGACCATATCTGATGTTGACTTTGACTAGTATGCTTGCATTAATGGCTTTTATGCCCCCCTGGATCGAATGAACGGGGGTATATTGTTTTTGGCTTGTCTTTCTTTGTATGTGTGTGCGTGTCAAGGTGTGTGTGTGTGTCCAAACTTTTACCAAAACTTAAACGTTTGATCATAACTTTTGAAATATTGAAAACAGCAAACTTGATATTTGGATTACATGCGTATCTCATGGACCTGCACATTTTGAGTGGTGAAAGGTCAATGTCATCCTTCAAGGTCAAAGGTCAAATAAAAAAAGCGGCACAGTAGGGGCATTGTGTTTCTTACAAACACATCTCTTGTTGTGAGTGTGTTTTGTGCTACAACCAATGTCCATGCCAAGTGTGTAAACTCTCCAGTTCATGTTATTGTTGTTTTGTCTATTTAGCCCTCATTGTCATACTGTTTAGTGTTGTCTGCTAATTTGTTGCCATTGTTGACTATTTTATATTATTGTGGCTTTTCTTCATTTATTCAATGGGAATTTTGGTCACTGACCAGCTTTTCATTAATTAAGTTCTTTTACCGAAATGGTTATCAATAAATGCAATATCTAAAGGCATGTACATCACACAAGCTAGCATTAATATAAAGCGTAATTATACCCACTTACCTATGTGTAATGGGGGCTATATAAAAGTCACTTTGTCGGTCTGTCCCGAAATTTCATCCGATCTTCACCAAACTTGGTCACAAGTTGTATCTAGATGATGTCTAGGTCAAGTTTGAATATGGGTCATGCCTGGTAAAAAAAACTAGGGTCACAAGGTCACTTAGTGCTTTTAAACACAAAGTTTGTCTGGACCATAACTATTTCATTTATTGTTAGATTTTTAATTGACTTGGTTTTGATTTGTTCACCATCATGGGACCGTGTGTTGCGGCGAAAGAATTGCGTCGATATCTCCAAGAACTTAGGTCAAGGTCACTTTTGGAGTTCAAGGGTAAAAATGCTTGTCCGGGCCATAACTTGTGTCATTCATTGTGAGATTTTAAAATCATTTGGAACATTTGTTAACCATCATTGGAGGGTGTGTCGCGCAAAGAATTTCATCTTGTCCGGGCAATAACTGTGTTGTTCTTTTGAGATTTTAAAATCAGTTGGAACATTTCACCATCATTGGAAGGTGTGTTTGTGCGAAAGAATTACGTCGATATCTCCAAGGTCAAGGTCACACTTTGAGTTTCAAATGTCAAAATGGCCATAAATGAGCTTTTCTGGGCCATAACTATGTAGTTCATTGTGAGATTTAAAATCATTGGCACATTTGTTCACCGTCATATGACTTGTGTGTCACGTGAAAGAGTTACGTCAATATCTCGAAGGTCAAGGTCACACTTGTTCAAAGGTAAAAGAAGGCCATGAATGAGTTTGTCTGGGCCATAACTATGTTGTTCATTGTGAGATTTTAAAATCATGTGTTCACCGTTATGGATGGTGTGTGGCAGGAAAGAATAATGTCGATATCTCCAAGGTCAAGGTCATGCTTTAAGTTCAAAGGTCAAAATGGCCATAAATGATAATGGCATAATAATTCTTAAAAATAGCCATTAATTAGATTCTCTTGTGTGGATGGGGCACGTGGGGGTATAGGTCACGTCTGTGACAAAGCTCTAGTTTCTTTAAGTGTTGTGGCAGATAATTGAGATTATATTATTTGTAGGGCTGTGTAATTTACAAATATGGTACTGTGCAGACTTTCACAAGCTGTCAACAAAATAGCATATGGCAACGTTGTGTTCAATTATATTGATATTGAAAATAAAAAGTGAGGTCAGGGAACTATGGATTGCTACTGTTTTATGATGGAAGTAGGTTGACACTGGAATATTATGGTCTTCTTGAAATTTTATAGGTGCCCTGATGTTGTATGCTGTGAAATGGTAAAGCTCAATGAGTGGAAGGGAAGGCAGATGAAGGACATAGTAGTAGAAGGTTTGGATATAAGAATTTTATTAATATAATCATTTTACTGAATTGGGATGGAGAATTTTTGTTACTTTCTCTCCTATGGCTGTCAGTAAATTCGACTGAATGATCATTCTTCAGAACAAAACAGAGCGCTTGAGAACAGACAACGATGTAAAACATTGTTTGAAAGGCGGGGCCCTTGTTTTGGCCACGTTAATTCAATAAGTCTAAAATTTCGTGGTAAAAATAGGCAAACCTATTTTATGTGCTTGAAAATTGTTTATCCTCTTAAAGAAATGCTAATGCAACAAAATACTTTTTAACAACCTTGAAGTATTGAAAATATTACTGTCGTATCAAGAGTGACTTCTGGTTATTTTTTTCTAAATAGTTAATTCTAAAATAAAAAATCATTTTTACAGATTTACCTCTTCCATTGAAGACGAAGATGCCATCAAGAAGGTAAAATAGTTATTTATAACCCATGATAGATCATTGGCCCCTGTTCATTTGTATTATGAAAGGGTCCATACAGCGTCAATTGTTATGGTAGCCCATTAAAAAAGGAAGTATAGGAATACCTTTAGATTTGGACACCTTATGAAATAGTTTATATGCTCAATTAGACATTTCTGTTTCTGAGTTATTTTAATGATTTAAAGGATAAATAACTGTACTTGCAAGTATGAAGATTTTCTGATTTAAATTGTAAGCAGGTCTTATAACATATTTTAGTGGGGGATATGTGTGTTGTTATTTTGTGTACATCTCATACCTTATACCGAAAAGCATAAAAAAACACTTTTAGAAGTGCTTTTGGAAAACACAAAACATTTCCTTTGGTATTTCTATATCATATAATAAAGGCCCACCTATT